>NC_054485.1:91622605-91711665 GCF_017639515.1 Carcharodon carcharias
GGGGGACGAGCGAGAGAGAGAGAGAGTGGGGGGGACAAGAGAGAGAGAGAGAGAAAGAGACTGGTGGAGACGAACGAGAGAGAGTGAGTGGGGAAGGACGTGCGAGAGATAGAGAGTGCGAGGGGGTCGAGTGAGAGAGTGGGGGGGACGAGCGAGAGAGAGAGAGAGAGAGTGGGGGGGACGAGCAAGAGAGAGAGAGAGAGTGGGGGGGACGAACGAAAGAGTGCGATGGGGTCGAGAGAGAGAGAGTGTGGGCAGGACGAGCGAGAGAGAGAGAGAGGGCAGGACGAGCGAGAGAGAGAGAGAGTGGGGGGGACGAGCGAAAGAGAGAGTGGGGGGGACGAGCGAGAGAGAGAGAGAGTGGGGGGGACGATCGAGAGAGAGAGAGCGTGGGGGGGACGAGCGAAAGAGAGAGTGGGGGGGACGAGCGAAAGAGAGAGTGGGGGGGACGAGCGAGAGAGAGAGAGACTGGGGGGGACGAGCGAGAGAGAGAGAGAGTGGGGGGGACGAGCGAGAGAGAGAGAGAGTGGGGGGGACGAGCGAGAGAGAGAGTGTTTGGGGGGGATGAGCGAGAGAGAGAGAGAGAGTGGGGGGGACGAGTGAGAGAGAGAATGAGTGGGGGGGACGAGCAAGAGAGGGAGAGAGAGTGGGGGGTACGAGCGAGAGAGAGAGAGAGAGTGGGGGGGACGAGCGAGAGAGAGAGAGAGAGAGAGAGTGGGGGGACGAGCGAGAGAGAGAGAGCGTGGGGGGGACGAGCGAGAGAGAGAGCGTGGGGGGGACGAGCGAGAGAGAGAGTGTGTGGGGGGGACGAGCAAGAGAGAGAGAGAGTGGGGGGGACGAGCGAGAGAGAGAGAGAGTGGGGGACGAGCGAGAGTGTGGGGGTTCGAGCGATAGAGAGAGTGGGGGGACGAGCGAGAGAGAGAGTGGGGGGACGAGCGAGAGAGAGAGAGCGTTGGGGGGCCGAGCGAGAGAGAGAGAGAGAGAGAGTGGGGGGGACGAGCAAGAGAGAGAGAGAGAGAGTGGGGGGGACGAGCAAGAGAGAGAGAGAGAAAGAGACTGGTGGGGACGAACGATAGAGAGCGAGTGGGGAAGGATGAGAGAGAGAGAGTGCGATGGGGTCGAGAGAGAGAGAGTGTGGGCAGGACGAGCGAGAGAGAGAGAGAGGGCAGGACGAGCGAGAGAGAGAGAGAGAGTGGGGGGGACGAGCGAGAGAGAGAGTGAGTGGGGGGAACGAGCGAGAGAGAGAGAGAGTGAGTGGGGGGGGACGAGCGAGAGAGAGTGGGGGGACGAGCGAGAGAGAGAGAGAGAGTGGGGGGCACGAGCGAGAGAGAGAGAGAGAGAGAGTGGGGGGGACGAGCGAGAGAGAGAGAGAGAGAGTGGGGGGGACGAGCGAGAGAGAGAGAGAGTGAGTGGGGGGGGGACGAGCGAGAGAGAGAGAGTGGGGGGACGAGCGAGAGAGAGAGAGAGAGTGGGGGGCACGAGCGAGAGAGAGAGAGAGAGAGAGTGGGGGGGACGAGCGAGAGAGAGAGAGAGAGAGAGTGGGGGGGACGAGCGAGAGAGAGTGAGAGAGAGTGGGGGGGACGAGCGAGAGAGAGTGAGAGAGAGTGCGGGGTACGAGAGAGAGAGAGTGTGGGGGTACGAGCGAGAGAGAGAGAGTGGGGGGGATGAGCGAGAGAGAGAGCGAGTGGGGGGGACGAGCGAGAGAGAGAGAGAGAGAGTGTGGGGGGGACGAGCGAGAGAGAGAGAGAGAGAGAGTGGGGGGGGATGAGCGAGAGAGAGAGAGAGAGTGGGGGGGACAAGAGAGAGAGAGAGAGAGAGAAAGAGACTGGTGGGGACGAACGAGAGAGAGTGAGTGGGGAAGGACGTGCGAGAGATAGAGAGTGCGAGGGGGTCAAGAGAGAGAGAGTGGGGGGGGACGAGCGAGAGAGAGAGAGAGAGTGGGGGGGACGAGCGAGAGAGAGAGAGTGGGGGGGACGAGCGAGAGAGAGAGAGAGAGAGAGAGTGGGGGGGACGAGCGAGAGAGAGAGAGAGAGAGTGGGGGGACGAGCGAGAGAGAGAGAGAGAGTGGGGGGCACGAGCGAGAGAGAGAGAGAGACAGAGTGGGGGGGACGAGCGAGAGAGAGAGAGAGAGAGAGTGGGGGGCACGAGCGAGAGAGAGAGAGAGAGTGGGGGGCACGAGCGAGAGAGAGAGAGAGAGTGGGGGGCACGAGCGAGAGAGAGAGAGAGAGAGTGGGGGGGACGAGCGAGAGAGAGAGAGAGAGAGAGGGTGGGGGGGACGAGCAAGAGAGAGTGAGATTGAGTGGGGGGGACGAGCGAGAGAGAGTGAGAGAGAGTGGGGGGGACGAGCGAGAGAGAGTGTGGGGGTACGAGCGAGAGAGAGAGAGTGGGGGGGACAAGCGAGAGAGAGAGCGAGTGGGGGGGACGAGCGAGAGAGAGAGAGAGAGAGCGTGGGAGGGACGAGCGAGAGAGAGAGAGAGAGAGAGTGGGGGGGACGAGCGAGAGAGAGAGAGAGAGAGAAAGAGACTGGTGGGGACGAACGACAGAGAGTGAGTGGGGAAAGACGAGAGAGAGAGAGTGCGAGGGGGTCGAGAGAGATAGTGTGTGGGCAGGACGAGCGAGAGAGAGGGAGAGAGTGGGGGGGACGAGCGAGAGAGAGAGCGAGTGGGGGGGACGAGCGAGAGAGAGAGAGAGAGAGCGTGGGGGGGACGAGCGAGAGAGAGAGAGCGAGTGTGTGGGGGGGACGAGCGAGAGAGAGAGCGTGGGGGGACGAGCGAGAGAGAGAGTGTGTGGGGGGGACGAGCAAGAGAGAGAGAGAGAGTGGGGGGGATGAGCGAGAGAGAGAGAGAGTGGGGGGGATGAGCGAGAGAGAGAGTGGGGGGGGACGAGCGAGAGAGAGAGAGCGAGTGTGTGGGGGGGACGAGCGAGAGAGAGAGCGTGGGGGGACGAGCGAGAGAGAGAGTGTGTGGGGGGGACGAGCAAGAGAGAGAGAGAGTGGGGGGATGAGCGAGAGAGAGAGTGGGGGGGGACGAGCGAGAGAGAGAGTGGGGGGGGACGAGCGAGAGAGAGAGTGGGGGGGACGAGCGAGAGAGAGAGTGGGGGGGACGAGCGAGAGAGAGAGTGGGGGGACGAGCGAGAGAGAGAGTGGGGGGGACGAGCGAGAGAGAGAGTGGGGGGGACGAGCGAGAGAGAGAGTGGGGGGGACGAGCGAGAGAGAGAGTGGGGGGGACGAGCGAGAGAGAGAGTGGGGGGGTACGAGCGATAGAGAGAGAGAGTGGGGGGACGAGCGAGAGAGAGAGAGAGAGTGGGGGGACGAGCGAGAGAGAGAGAGAGTGCGGGGTACGAGAGAGAGAGAGTGTGGGGGTACGAGCGAGAGAGAGAGAGTGGGGGGGATGAGCGAGAGAGAGAGAGCGAGTGGGGGGGACGAGCGAGAGAGAGAGAGAGAGAGTGTGGGGGGGACGAGCGAGAGAGAGAGAGAGAGAGAGTGGGGGGGATGAGCGAGAGAGAGAGAGAGAGTGGGGGGGACAAGAGAGAGAGAGAGAGAGAGAGAAAGAGACTGGTGGGGACGAACGAGAGAGAGTGAGTGGGGAAGGACGTGCGAGAGATAGAGAGTGCGAGGGGGTCAAGAGAGAGAGAGTGGGGGGGACGAGCGAGAGAGAGAGAGAGAGAGTGGGGGGGGACGAGCGAGAGAGAGAGAGAGAGTGGGGGGGACGAGCGAGAGAGAGAGAGAGAGAGAGTGGGGGGGACGAGCGAGAGAGAGAGAGAGAGAGAGTGGGGGGACGAGCGAGAGAGAGAGAGAGAGTGGGGGGCACGAGCGAGAGAGAGAGAGAGAGAGAGTGGGGGGACGAGCGAGAGAGAGAGTGGGGGGCACGAGCGAGAGAGAGAGAGAGAGTGGGGGGGACGAGCGAGAGAGAGAGAGAGAGAGAGGGTGGGGGGGACGAGCGAAGAGAGAGAGAGATGAGTGGGGGGGACGAGCGAGAGAGAGAGAGAGAGAAAGAGACTGGTGGGGACGAACGAGAGAGAGTGAGTGGGGAAAGACGTGCGAGAGATAGAGAGTGCGAGGGGGTCAAGAGAGAGAGAGTGGGGGGGACGAGCGAGAGAGAGAGAGAGAGTGGGGGGGGACGAGCGAGAGAGAGAGAGTGGGGGGGACGAGCGAGAGAGAGAGAGAGAGAGTGGGGGGACGAGCGAGAGAGAGAGAGAGAGAGAGTGGGGGGACGAGCGAGAGAGAGAGAGAGAGTGGGGGGCACGAGCGAGAGAGAGAGAGAGAGAGAGAGTGGGGGGACGAGCGAGAGAGAGAGTGGGGGGCACGAGCGAGAGAGAGAGAGAGAGTGGGGGGGACGAGCGAGAGAGAGAGAGAGAGAGAGGGTGGGGGGGACGAGCAAGAGAGAGTGAGATTGAGTGGGGGGGACGAGCGAGAGAGAGTGAGAGAGAGTGGGGGGGACGAGCGAGAGAGAGTGTGGGGGTACGAGCGAGAGAGAGAGAGTGGGGGGGACGAGCGAGAGAGAGAGAGTGGGGGGGACGAGCGAGAGAGAGAGAGTGGGGGGGACGAGCGAGAGAGAGAGAGTGGGGGGGACGAGCGAGAGAGAGAGAGTGGGGGGGACGAGCGAGAGAGAGAGAGTGGGGGGGACGAGCGAGAGAGAGAGAGTGGGGGGGACGAGCGAGAGAGAGAGAGAGAGAGAGCGTGGGGGGGACGAGCGAGAGAGAGAGAGCGAGTGTGTGGGGGGGACGAGCGAGAGAGAGAGCGTGGGGGGACGAGCGAGAGAGAGAGTGTGTGGGGGGGACGAGCAAGAGAGAGAGAGAGTGGGGGGGATGAGCGAGAGAGAGAGTGGGGGGGACGAGCGAGAGAGAGAGAGCGAGTGTGTGGGGGGGACGAGCGAGAGAGAGAGAGCGAGTGTGTGGGGGGGACGAGCGAGAGAGAGAGCGTGGGGGGACGAGCGAGAGAGAGAGTGTGTGGGGGGGACGAGCAAGAGAGAGAGAGAGTGGGGGGATGAGCGAGAGAGAGAGTGGGGGGGACGAGCGAGAGAGAGAGTGGGGGGGACGAGCGAGAGAGAGAGAGTGGGGGGGACGAGCGAGAGAGAGAGTGGGGGGGTACGAGCGATAGAGAGAGAGAGTGGGGGGACGAGCGAGAGAGAGAGAGAGAGTGGGGGGACGAGCAAGAGAGAGAGAGAGTGGGGGGACGAGCGAGAGAGAGAGAGCGTGGGGGGGACGAGCAAGAGAGAGAGAGCGTGGGGGGGACGAGCGAGAGAGAGAGAGAGAGAGAGTGGGGGGGACGAGCAAGAGAGAGAGAGAGAGTGGGGGGGACGAGCAAGAGAGAGAGAGAGAGTGGGGGGGACGAAGGAGAGAGTGCGATGGGGTCGAGAGAGAGAGAGTGTGGGCAGGACGAGCGAGAGAGAGAGAGAGGGCAGGACGAGCGAGAGAGAGAGAGAGTGGGGGGGACGAGCGAGAGAGAGAGAGACTGGGGGGGACGAGCGAGAGAGAGAGAGACTGGGGGGGACGAGCGAGAGAGAGAGAGAGAGTGGGGGGCACGAGCGAGAGAGAGAGAGAGAGAGTGGGGGGGACGAGCGAGAGAGAGAGAGAGAGAGAGTGAGAGTGGGGGGACGAGCGAGAGAGAGAGAGAGAGTGGGGGGCACGAGCGAGAGAGAGAGAGTGGGGGGCACGAGCGAGAGAGAGAGAGAGAGAGAGAGTGGGGGGGACGAGCGAGAGAGAGAGAGAGAGAGAGTGTGGGGGGGACGAGCAAGAGAGAGTGAGATTGAGTGGGGGGGACGAGCGAGAGAGAGTGAGAGAGAGTGGGGGGGACGAGCGAGAGAGAGTGTGGGGGTACGAGCGAGAGAGAGAGAGTGGGGGGGACGAGCGAGAGAGAGAGAGTGGGGGGGACGAGCGAGAGAGAGAGAGAGAGCGTGGGGGGGACGAGCGAGAGAGAGAGAGAGAGAGAGTGGGGGGGACGAGCGAGAGAGAGAGAGAGAGAGAAAGAGACTGGTGGGGACGAACGACAGAGAGTGAGTGGGGAAAGACGAGAGAGAGAGAGTGTGAGGGGGTCTAGAGAGAGTGTGTGGGCAGGACGAGCGAGAGAGAGGGAGAGAGTGGGCAGGACAAGCGAGAGAGAGAGAGAGAGAGTGGGGGGGACGAGCGAGAGAGAGAGCGAGTGGGGGGGACGAGCGAGAGAGAGAGAGAGAGAGAGCGTGGGGGGGACGAGCGAGAGAGAGAGAGAGAGAGAGCGTGGGGGGGACGAGCGAGAGAGAGAGCGAGTGTGTGGGGGGGACGAGCGAGAGAGAGAGCGTGGGGGGACGAGCGAGAGAGAGAGTGTGTGGGGGGGACGAGCAAGAGAGAGAGAGAGTGGGGGGGATGAGCGAGAGAGAGAGTGGGGGGGACGAGCGAGAGAGAGAGAGCGAGTGTGTGGGGGGGACGAGCGAGAGAGAGAGCGTGGGGGGACGAGCGAGAGAGAGAGTGTGTGGGGGGGACGAGCAAGAGAGAGAGTGGGGGGATGAGCGAGAGAGAGAGTGGGGGGGACGAGCGAGAGAGAGAGTGGGGGGGACGAGCGAGAGAGAGAGTGGGGGGGTACGAGCGATAGAGAGAGAGAGTGGGGGGACACGAGCGATAGAGAGAGAGAGTAGGGGGACACGAGTGATAGAGAGAGAGAGTGGAGGGACGAGCGAGAGAGAGAGAGAGAGTGGGGGGACGAGCGAGAGAGAGAGAGAGTGGGGGGACGAGCGAGAGAGAGAGAGCGTGGGGGGGACGAGCGAGAGAGAGAGAGCGTGGGGGGGACGAGCGAGAGAGAGAGAGCGTGGGGGGGACGAGCGAGAGAGAGAGAGCGTGGGGGGGACGAGCGAGAGAGAGAGAGAGAGAGTGGGGGGGACGAGCAAGAGAGAGAGAGAGAGTGGGGGGGACGAGCAAGAGAGAGAGAGAAAGAGACTGGTGGGGACGAACGAGAGAGTGCGATGGGGTCGAGAGAGAGAGAGTGTGGGCAGGACGAGCGAGAGAGAGAGAGAGGGCAGGACGAGCGAGAGAGAGAGTGAGTGGGGGGGACGAGCGAGAGAGAGAGAGACTGGGGGGGACGAGCGAGAGAGAGAGAGAGAGTGGGGGGACGAGCGAGAGAGAGAGAGAGAGAGTGGGGGGGACGAGCGAGAGAGAGAGAGAGAGAGAGAGTGGGGGGGACGAGCGAGAGAGAGTGAGAGAGAGTGGGGGGGACGAGCGAGAGAGAGTGAGAGAGAGTGGGGGGGACGAGAGAGAGAGAGTGTGGGGGTACGAGCGAGAGAGAGAGAGAGTGGGGGGGACGAGCGGGAGAGAGAGCGAGTGGGGGGGACGAGCGGGAGAGAGAGAGAGAGAGAGCGTGGGGGGGACGAGCGACAGAGAGAGAGAGAGAGAGTGGGGGGGATGAGCGAGAGAGAGAGAGAGTGGGGGGGACAAGAGAGAGAGAGAGAGAGAAAGAGACTGGTGGGGACGAACGAGAGAGAGTGAGTGGGGAAGGACGTGCGAGAGATAGAGAGTGCGAGGGGGTCAAGAGAGAGAGAGTGGGGGGGACGAGCGAGAGAGAGAGAGAGTGGGGGGACGAGCGAGCGAGAGAGAGAGAGTGGGGGGGACGAGCGAGAGAGAGAGAGAGAGTGGGGGGGATGAGCGAGAGAGAGAGAGAGAGAGTGGGGGGGACGAGCGAGAGAGAGAGAGAGAGAGTGGGGGGACGAGCGAGAGAGAGAGAGAGTGGGGGGCACGAGCGAGAGAGAGAGAGAGAGAGTGGGGGGGACGAGCGAGAGAGAGAGAGAAAGAGTGGGGGGGACGAGCGAGAGAGAGTGAGAGAGAGTGGGGGGGACGAGCGAGAGAGAGTGAGAGAGAGTGGGGGGGACGAGAGAGAGAGAGTGTGGGGGTACGAGCGAGAGAGAGAGAGTGGGGGGGACGAGCGAGAGAGAGAGAGAGAAAGAGACTGGTGGGGACGAACGAGAGAGAGTGGGGAAGGACGTGCGAGAGATAGAGAGTGCGAGGGGGTCGAGTGAGAGTGCGAGGGGGTCGAGTGAGAGTGCGAGGGGGTCGAGTGAGAGTGCGAGGGGGTCGAGTGAGAGTGCGAGGGGGTCGAGTGAGAGTGCGAGGGGGTCGAGTGAGAGTGCGAGGGGGTCGAGTGAGAGTGCGAGGGGGTCGAGTGAGAGTGCGAGGGGGTCGAGTGAGAGTGCGAGGGGGTCGAGTGAGAGTGCGAGGGGGTCGAGTGAGAGAGTGGGGGGGACGAGCGAGAGAGAGAGAGAGCGCGTCGGGGGGACCTGCGAGAGAGAGAGATTGCGCGTCGGGGGGACGAGCGAGAGACAGAGCGCGTCGGGGGGACGAGCGAGAGACAGAGCGCGTCGGGGGGACGAGCGAGAGACAGAGCGCGTCGGGGGGACGAGCGAGAGACAGAGCGCGTCGGGGGGACGAGCGAGAGACAGAGCGCGTCGGGGGGACGAGCGAGAGACAGAGCGCGTCGGGGGGACGAGCGAGAGACAGAGCGCGTCGGGGGGACGAGCGAGAGACAGAGCGCGTCGGGGGGACGAGCGAGAGACAGAGCGCGTCGGGGGGACGATGCGAGAGACAGAGCGCGTCGGGGGGACGAGCGAGAGACAGAGCGCGTCGGGGGGACGAGCGAGAGACAGAGCGCGTCGGGGGGGACGAGCGAGAGACAGAGCGCGCCGGGGGGACGAGCGAGAGACAGAGCGCGTCGGTGGGACGAGCGAGAGACAGAGCGCGTCGGGGGGGCGAGCGAGAGACAGAGCGCGTCGGGGGGACGAGCGAGAGACAGAGCGCGTCGGGGGGACGAGCGAGAGACAGAGCGCGTCGGGGGGACGAGCGAGAGAGCGAGCGCGTCGGGGGGACGAGCGAGAGAGCGAGCGCGTCGGGGGGAACGAGCGAGGAGAGCGAGCGCGTCGGGGGGACGAAGCGAGAAGAGAGAGCCCGTCGGGGGGACGAGCGAGAGAGAGAGCCCGTCGGGGGGACGAGCGAGAGAGAGAGCGCGTCGGGGGGACGAGCGAGAGAGCGAGCGCGTCGGGGGGACGAGCGAGAGAGCGAGCGCGTCGGGGGGACGAGCGAGAGAGAGAGCGCGGTGGGGGGACGATGCGAGCGAGAGAGCGCGCGTCGGGGGGGACGAGCGATGAGAGAGAGCCCGTCGGGGGGACGAGCGAGAGATGAGAGCGCGTCGGGGGGACGTGCGAGAGAGAGGAGCGCGTCGGGGGGACGACGCGAGGCGAGAGAGCGCGTCGGGGGGACGAGCGAGAGAGAGAGCGAGCGCGTCGGTGGGGACGAGCGAGAGAGAGAGCGCGTCGGCGGGGGGGACGAGCGAGAGAGAGAGCGCGTCGGGGGGGGACGAGCGAGAGAGAGAGCCGTCGGGGGGGACGAGCGAGAGAGAGAGCCCGTCGGGGGGGGGACGAGCGAGAGAGAGAGCCCGTCGGGGGGACGAGCGAGAGAGAGAGCCCGTCGGGGGGACGAGCGAGAGAGAGAGCCCGTCGGGGGGACGAGCGAGAGAGAGAGCCCGTCGGGGGGACGAGCGAGAGAGAGAGCCCGTCGGGGGGACGAGCGAGAGAGAGAGCCCGTCGGGGGGACGAGCGAGAGAGAGAGCCCGTCGGGGGGGACGAGCGAGAGAGAGAGCCCGTCGGGGGGACGAGCGAGAGAGAGAGCCCGTCGGGGGGACGAGCGAGAGAGAGAGCCCGTCGGGGGACGAGCGAGAGAGAGAGCCCGTCGGGGGGACGAGCGAGAGAGAGAGCCCGTCGGGGGGACGAGCGAGAGAGAGAGCCCGTCGGGGGGACGAGCGAGAGAGAGAGCCCGTCGGGGGGACGAGCGAGAGAGAGAGCCCGTCGGGGGGACGAGCGAGAGAGAGAGCCCGTCGGGGGGACGAGCGAGAGAGAGAGCCCGTCGGGGGGGACGAGCGAGAGAGAGAGCCCGTCGGGGGGACGAGCGAGAGAGAGAGCCCGTCGGGGGGACGAGCGAGAGAGAGAGCCCGTCGGGGGGACGAGCGAGAGGGAGAGCCCGTCGGGGGGACGAGCGAGAGGAGAGAGCCCGTCGGGGGGACGAGCGAGAGGGAGAGCCCGTCGGGGGGACGAGCGAGAGGGAGAGCCCGTCGGGGGGACGAGCGAGAGGGAGAGCCCGTCGGGGGGACGAGCGAGAGGGAGAGCCCGTCGGGGGGACGAGCGAGAGGGAGAGCCCGTCGGGGGGACGAGCGAGAGGGAGAGCGCGTCGGGGGGGACGAGCGAGAGGGAGAGCCCGTCGGGGGGACGAGCCGAGAGGGAGAGCCCGTCGGGGGGACGAGCGAGAGGAGAGCCCGTCGGGGGGACGAGCGAGAGGGAGAGCCCGTCGGGGGGACGAGCGAGAGGGAGAGCCCGTCGGGGGGGGACGAGCGAGAGAGAGAGCCCGTCGGGGGGGACGAGCGAGAGAGAGAGCCCGTCGGGGGGACGAGCGAGGAGAGAGAGCCCGTCGGGGGGGAACGAGCGAGAGAGAGAGCCCGTCGGGGGGACGAGCGAGAGAGAGAGCCCCGTCGGGGGGACGAGCGAGAGAGAGAGCCCGTCGGGGGGACGAGCGAGAGAGAGAGCCCGTCGGGGGGACGAGCGAGAGAGAGAGCCCGTCGGGGGGACGAGCGAGAGAGAGAGCCCGTCGGGGGGACGAGCGAGAGAGAGAGCCCGTCGGGGGGAACGAGCGAGAGAGAGAGCCCGTCGGGGGGACGAGCGAGAGAGAGAGCCCGTCGGGGGGACGAGCGAGAGAGAGAGCCCGTCGGGGGGACGAGCGAGAGAGAGAGCCCGTCGGGGGGACGAGCGAGGAGAGAGAGCCCGTCGGGGGGACGAGCGAGAGAGAGAGCCCGTCGGGGGGACGAGCGAGAGAGAGAGCCCGTCGGGGGGACGAGCGAGAGAGAGAGCCCGTCGGGGGGACGAGCGAGAGAGAGAGCCCGTCGGGGGGGACGAGCGAGAGAGAGAGCCCGTCGGGGGGACGAGCGAGAGAGAGAGCCCGTCGGGGGGACGAGCGAGAGAGAGAGCCCGTCGGGGGGACGAGCGAGAGAGAGAGCCGTCGGGGGACGAGCGAGAGAGAGAGCCCGTCGGGGGGACGAGCGAGGAGAGAGAGCCCGTCGGGAGGGGACGAGCGAGAGAGAGAGCCCGTCGGGGGGACGAGCGAGAGAGAGAGCCCGTCGGGGGGACGAGCGAGAGAGAGAGCCCGTCGGGGGGGAGGAGCGAGAGAGAGAGCCCGTCGGGGGGAGGAGCGAGAGAGAGAGCCCGTCGGGGGGAGGAGCGAGAGAGAGAGCCCGTCGGGGGGAGGAGCGAGAGAGAGAGCCCGTCGGGGGGAGGAGCGAGAGAGAGAGCCCGTCGGGGGGAGGAGCGAGAGAGAGAGCCCGTCGGGGGGGAGGAGCGAGAGAGAGAGCCCGTCGGGGGGAGGAGCGAGAGAAGAGAGCCCGTCGGGGGGAGGAGCGAGAGAGAGAGCCCGTCGGGGGGAGGAGCGAGAGAGAGAGCCCGTCGGGGGGAGGAGCGAGAGAGAGAGCCCGTCGGGGGGAGGAGCGAGAGAGAGAGCCCGTCGGGGGGAGGAGCGAGAGAGAGAGCCCGTCGGGGGGAGGAGCGAGAGAGAGAGCCCGTCGGGGGGAGGAGCGAGAGAGAGAGCCCGTCGGGGGGAGGAGCGAGAGAGAGAGCCCGTCGGGGGGAGGAGCGAGAGAGAGAGCCCGTCGGGGGGAGGAGCGAGAGAGAGAGCCCGTCGGGGGGAGGAGCGAGAGAGAGAGCCCGTCGGGGGGACGAGCGAGAGAGAGAGAGCGCGTCGGGGGGACGAGCGAGAGAGAGAGAGCGCGTCGGGGGGACGAGCGAGAGAGATAGCGCGTCAGGGGGACGAGCGAGAGAGATAGCGCGTCGGGGGGACGAGCGAGAGAGATAGCGCGTCGGGGGGACGAGCGAGAGAGATAGCGCGTCGGGGGGACGAGCGAGAGAGATAGCGCGTCGGGGGGACGAGCGAGAGAGATAGCGCGTCGGGGGGACGAGCGAGAGAGAGAGCGCGTCGGGGGGACGAGCGAGAGAGAGAGCGCGTCGGGGGGACGAGCGAGAGAGAGAGCGCGTCGGGGGGACGAGCGAGAGAGAGAGCGCGTCAGGGGGACGAGCGAGAGAGAGAGCGCGTCGGGGGACGAGCGAGAGAGAGAGCGTGTCGGGGGGACGAGCGAGAGAGATAGAGAGTGTGGAGGCAACTAGCCAGAGAGAGAGTGTGTGGGGGGATGCGAGAGAGAGAGTGAAGGGGGGCTAAAATATAGAGAGAGGGTGGGGGGAAACAGTGAATGAAATAAAATTTCTGCAGGGTTTCCTAGACAGGAAAAGATTTGCTTAGTGACAGGTTTATATCCTTGTGCATAAATTAGTTTCTTGCATCTGCGTTTTTACTTGGCTGAACCCAGAGAGCTGGGTTTCGAAATACATAAAGGAAGGTTGGAACCAGTTGCATAAATACACCGAGTAACATTTTTGACTCCAATTGCAGCATTTGACATAGCTGCCTTACAGTGAAATATTTCCTCATTTGTAGTCTACTGAATTAGCACTAATTTAAGTTAAGCCGTGGAAGAAGTGGCACAGTGGCAATTTGGCGCTGAAAAATTGAACTATCAGAGCATTTGAATTCAGGCACTGAATTAAAGCAAGTCGGCAGCTGCAGAGAAAATCAATTCCCAAGACAAGCCAAGCACAGCAGAGTGACATTTTCCCCTCAGGTGAGATTGTACATGCACCCTGTATATATGATCTGTGCTCTGCTATATATAAGGTACTTACATTATGTTTAAGTGGATAATATAGAATTTATTCTGCTTCTCTCTCTCTCTCTCTCTCCATTTCCCTGCTTACAATCTGTTGCACTCTTTAGTGTGAAGCACCTGGGATGCTTTGTTATATTAACAGCCACTTGCATTCACTTAGAGCCTTTAACACAGTCAAACATCAACAGGAGCAGGAGGTGGCCATTTGGCCCCTCAAGCCTGCTCCATCATTCAGTCAGATCAGGGCTGATCTTCTGCCTCAATTCCACCCCTGCCAAGAATCCAACAATCTATCGACCATGAGCTTGGACGTGCTCCACGACTGGTCAACTTCAGCTCTCCAGGGGCGACGGGGACAGAATTCCGAAGATTCACAACCCTCCGAGTGGCGAAATTGTTCCTCGGCTCAGTCCTAATTAGCTGACCCCTTTATTACCTTCACCGCTGAAGGCTGGCGGAGTAACGTTTTCACCCCTGCTGTAAATAACGTATCTCAAAAAGTAATGGGCGGATTGCAACGAAACTTCGTACACAGATAGGGTGTGACCCAAGGAAGAACTGATTATGTTTTGGTGAAACTACAGAATATTTTTAAAGGGTCCATTAACATCGGGAGATAGGGCAAATTGACTTTTTTTTTTAAAGAATGCTGTGAGCTGTCTTATTTAGGATGTTGTTGACTATTTTGGAATGTTGTGGATTTTCTCAGCTGCTCTGATGGAATTTGTCGCAGCTGTCAAAACATAAGCAGAGTTTTCAGGGCAGGATGCTGGATGTGGATTGGTCTGAAGCCTCCCCAGAGGGATGGAAGCTCTTAACAACAAAGCTGAGAAATGAAATCTTTTTATTATGGAGCATCAGCCAGGCAGGGGAAAGCCTCAAGAGCTGTGCTGTTGTACAATTATTGAGTTAACACGGTGTGGCGGGGTAATGCGCTCCACTGGGTGCCCTCTTCAACTGTTTTGAAACTGTGACTGGATTCCCCAGCCAGGTGAACACATTCTCCTTTCTTCTAAGCTGCCAAGTCCCTTTAGAATTTTATATGTTTCCAAAGTACCTCACAGAGGTGTTATCAAACAAAATTTGAAACACCACCTTATGTAGCATGCTAAAACAGATAACCAAAAACTTGATCAAAGAGTCCCATCTCCATTAAACTTGAAGCCATCCAAAACTTTGCTGCCCCTGTCCTAACTTACACCAAGACCCCTTCCCCAATTTCCCCTGTGCTCGCTGGTCCAGCAATGCCACAATTTTAGAATTCTCATCATGCCCCCATCTCTGACCTTCCTTCGGTCCTAGAACCAGAATATCCCAGGCCCACGATCAGTTAAAGGTTTCCAGTGAGGCTCTGCACTGGATTCAGCACGTCCAGAATAGGGTAAGGGGAGCAAAGCAATTGTCAGGGGTCCCCACTCATAATCATTATCTAATCACACCATCATTGGGGTCATGCTATCAGCTTCCTAAGCCCTAAGCTCTGGAATTCCCTCCCTAAATATCTGCTCATCTCCTGCAGTTTAAGGCTTTCCTTCAAACCTACCTCTTTGACCAAACTTTTGATCATCTATCCTAATATCTCATGTGCCTCAGCATCAAATTTTACATGACAACACTCCTGTGAAGCATCCTGGAACCTTTCATTATGTTAAAGGCAATACAAGTGTAAGCTGTTATTGGTGGTGGGTGTCAAGAGAGAGGTGGAGAGATTTAAGGAGGGAACTCCAGAAATCAAAAGGTATGCAGCAGCGATGAAAGCCGGGGATGCTCAAAATGCCAGCATTGGTCCTAAGTGCAGATAGTTGCCCCTGGTGTTGGATTATCTCAGCTGCTCTGATGGAATTTGTCACAGCTGTCAAAATGTGAGCAGAGTTTTCAGAGCAGGTTGTTGAATGTGGATTGGTCCAATATCGATATAATTATAAAATTTGTGTTGAGCATATCGATTATTTCACACTTTATAATACTGACCTAATATCCCTCTACATGGAAAGATACCTTACTTTGGTTGCCAGTATTCCGATGAAGCACCTTAAGACATTTTATTATTTGAGAGGCACAATATTAATTTAAATTGTTGTTAAAAAGGTGTCACACAGAGCACCAACACCTCTCAGTGTCAACATAGTGATGATATTTCAAGTAAACTTCAATGGCTGGGGCATCCTAAGGCCATGAAAGGTGCTGTACAAAACTATGTCTTTCCGGTTTTTCAGCATCAGTGAATGATGTAACATTTATACCTCGGGTCAGTTGTGAGAGATGACTGGCATTAGTTGTATTGCAACTGCGTTTAAGTTACA
This sequence comes from Carcharodon carcharias, assembly GCF_017639515.1. Taxonomy (NCBI): domain Eukaryota; kingdom Metazoa; phylum Chordata; class Chondrichthyes; order Lamniformes; family Lamnidae; genus Carcharodon; species Carcharodon carcharias. The sequence goes on from NC_054485.1 coordinate 91,637,618, forward strand.
GTCGGTATATCAGAAACCCACACTCCTGGCCTCCCTGCAAACAATGTGCACTTGAGAGTCTTACAGCACAGAAGCCATTGGGCCCATGCCAACTCTTTGAAGGAGTTATTGAATTAGCCCAACTCTACTCCTCTTTCCCATAGCCCTGCAAATGTTCTATCCTTTCAAGTTGTTTATCCAATTCTCTTTTCAAAGTTAATGTTAAATCTGGTTCCACCATCCCTTTCAGGTTCTGCATTCCAGATCACAACAACCCACCACGTAGAAAGTTCTCATCTCCCCTCTGGCTCTTTTGCCAATTGCCACGTGCGCTGTCTCTCACAGACATATATTTGTGAATGTCTGTCATAATAGTTCAAAATACTAAAAGTATGTTAAAAACAAAAAGTTTTCCCTGACTTAGAGCCAAAACTTCACAGTCACCCTCCAGTCTACAAACTCTAGATCTACAAAAATCTACAAAAAAGTGTCACTTTTCAGATGGAGATCACTTTGCAGTACAATGCTCCTGCTACCAAGAAAAGCAACACATTGTAAGCAGGGGGGAGGGGAGTTAGATCCATGAATAAACAGACATGGGGCGGTGATGGAGGAGGTGGAGTTCGAATCTTGCATCTAACCCCCACCACAAGCACAGTCATTAAAATAGATGGGCAAAAAAAAATAATAATAATAATAATCTTGACAACCCCTGGGAAAACCCACCTGCAGGCCAGGAGCCAGGGATTTACAAGCATCCGCCAACCTATAAGACAAGGCTTCGCCCCGTTTGTTATCCTGGAGGGTGCGAGTGTTTACACCCGTTCCCGGGTGGGAAGGAGGCACATATAATTCAAACCTTGGGTGGGGGAGGGAGAGAGAAAGAGAGAGAGAGACAGGGTCACACAGGTGGTGTTGCCCAGCTGCTGCCACATAAGCAGAAACAAAAAGGTTCTCACAATCCATGAGCAACGGCACTGGAGGTCAGCAAGTGAGCAGACATTTTTATGCAGTGTGTATATATATATATATGCACACACACAGTATATATCTATAGACAGGCACCATATATATATATGTAGAGTGGTCTGTGGTTCTTGCAGCATCTTTCTATAAAGATGTCCATCCACCTTGCCCCACCTGGATGCGGGGATCCAGCTCCTCTTCCTCCTCCCTCTGCTGCTGCTGCCGCCGCCGCCTCTCCCGGGCCTCCTCCTCCTCCTCCTCCTGCTCCTCCTGCCCAACACCGGCCCTCAGTCCCGCTCCCGGTCCCTCTCCCTGAGCGGTGGCGACACCGGCCCCCGGCTCTCCGGTGCCGGCGGGACTCTCCCTCTGAGCCCTGGGCTCTGTCATTCCGCCATACAAGCGCCCGAGGCCGCGGCTTCTCCCTCTCTCGCGCTCTCGCTCTGACCCTTCTCTTCTCTCGGGTTAATAGTTAACGCGGGCCGCTCCCGAGCCCGACCTGCCGCTCGCCGTACTGCGTCACCCGTACGGCAGCCCGCCCGAACCCTCAGCTGGGCAGCGGTCGGGGGGGGGGGGGGGGGGGGGGGGGGGGGGGCCATCTTGTCGTACGGCACCTGGGCCCCTTCGTCTCTACCCCGCCCACTTTCAAGCCGGCCGCCGCCATCGTGTCGTACGGCACCTGGCCTACATCCCCTTTCTAACCTCAGCAGGCCGCCACCATTTTGCCGTACGGCACCTGGACTTCATGGGAACTGGACACAGCGCAGCCGCGTGGCTGGGGCGAGGGCAACCCTCTAGGGTTGGCCTGAAGTCGCCATGAATTAAAGATCAATCTCCATGACGTTGCTGTGTGCAACCCTGGAGAAAAATAATCCGGACATTATAAAATATATTTTTTTTTGGTCATTTCCTTTGAACATTTCTCTTTACCAGATATATAAATATTGAAAAGTGGGGGGGCGGGGGGAAAGGCTGTTTCGCTGACAGTCAAGCATCATCCAAATTGGGTAATGAGTCCTTTTGCTTTCCAATGGGAAGTGGACAGGGCATCACAGCCAACTGTGACTGGAATGTGGGGTAAAGTCATGTGTTGAAACCTCCAGAAATACCATTAATCACAGTGCGGGGTAGGAGGCCATTTGGCCCTTTCTGTCTGTGCCCGTACTCTGCAAGAGTAACTCATCCAGTCCCTCTCCCCCATGCCCCTGCAAAGCCCCTTTCAGATACTTATCCAATTCCCTTTTGACAGCCACCATTGAAGTTGCCTCCGCCACGCTCTCAGGCAGTGCATTCCATTCGCGACATCACCATTGCTTCTTTCATCAATCACCGTAAATTGGTGCCCTCTTGCTCTTGGCCCTTCTTTCTTCCACAGAGAGTCACTTCTGCCTATCTACTCTGTCCAGATTCTTCATGATTATAAACCACATCACCCCCCACCCCTGCACCGTTCCCCCTCCCCCTCCCCACTTCTCCAATCTATCCAAGTAACTGAACTTCCTCATCCCTGAACCATTCCCGTGAATCTTTTCTGCACCCTCGCTAGTACATTCACATCCTTCCTAAAACGCAGTGCCCAAAACCAGATGCAATATTCCAGCTGAGGCCGGGCCAGCATTTTATACAGGTATATCACAAGTTTCTTCCTTTTGTACCCAATGTCCTCATAAAACCCAGGATCCCGTTTGCTTTATTAACCCCTGAGACCAGACAGCCTAGAAGGAGGTCATTCAGCCCATCAGCTGAATCTTTGTACGAGCTTATCAATTAATCCCACTTCCCCCGTTCTTTCACTAAGAGAGGGAGAAACTGCTTCCATTCATGGAAGGGTCCGGAGCCAGACCCACTGGTTTGAAGGGAATGGTCAAAGAACCAGAGGTTACACGAGGAAAACCCTTTTTAAATGCAGCCAGTGCTAAGGATCTGGAATGCACTGCTTGAAAGTGTGGTTTTGGCAGCTACTGACCATCAGGGGAATTTGGTGGTGTAGTGGTAATGTCACTGGGCTAATAATTCTACAGCCTAGGCTAATGCCCTGGGGACACAGGTTCAAATGGCACCTGGTGGAATTTAAGCTCAAATAATAAATCTGTAATGGAAAGCTATTCACAGTGATTATGAAATTATCATAAAAACCCATTTCCTTTAAAATCTACCTCTTTGACCAAGCTTTTGTTCATGCGACCTAATATCTCCTGACATGGCTCTGTATCTTACTTTGTTTTATACCGCTCCTGTGAAGCACCTAAGTTTCATTACATTAAAGATGCTTCAGTTGCTGTTGTTTTAATCATGCTAATTGTAATCTTCAGGGGTAGATGGTAGCATAGCGGTAATATTACTGGACTAGTAATCTGGAGGCCTCGGCTAATGTTCTTAGGACATGGGTTTGAATCCCACCATGGCAGCTGGTGCAATTTAAATTCAATGAATAAATCCTGAATTGAAAGCTAATCTCAGTAACTATGAAACTATCATTGATTGTCATAAAAACTCATCTGGTTCCCTAATGCCCTTTAGGGAAGCTGATCCCCTGTAATATGGTTTCTTCTTAACTACCCTCTGATCTGAAATGATCTAGCTTGCCACTCAGTTGCAAGGGCAGTTAGAGATGCGCAGAAAATGCTGGTTTTGCCAATGATACCCTCATCCCATGAAAGAATTTTAAAAAATTAAGTGTTATATTCCACAGTAAAACAATTGAATTGAATTTAATCATCGGGATTTGAATATGCAGCTAACTAATGCATAGGCGGATATTGCTGCAGCTTTCTAAACATTTTTGTTAAAATCAGTATTTCTTATCATTAAAGTATATTGTTATAATATAGTCTGAAGGATCACAACACCCTTTCTATGCCTCTCATTCAGCCAGTTTCTAGATCTAATTTTTAAATATTTATTTGACAATCATTTATCACTCACTCACTTCCAGAGCCACTTTATCCAATTCAGGGATACAGGGAGTCAGAGCCTATCCTAACAGGCAATCAGTACTGAGCAGGGTATACCCAGGACAGGATGCCAGTCCACCACAGGACTCACACTCACTGAGGGGCAATCAGTACTGAGCAGGGTATACCCAGGACAGGATGCCAGTCCACCACAGGACTCACACTCACTGAGGGGCAATTTAACATAGCCAATCCACCTAACCAGCACATCTTTGAATGGTGGGAGGAAACCAAAGCACCCTGTTGGAATCCACACAGACTCAGGGAGAATGTGTAAACTCCATGTATACAGGCACCCAAGGTCAGGATTGAACCCAGGTTCTGTAGCTGTGAGGTAGCAGTGCTAACCACTGAAACACACTGCTACCCACAAACTTTTAGCTTCTGAGCTTTTCCAGCAATGACTGATGTAGATTTCAAACCAATTTATGAAGTATTTTACAGCTATCAACATTACAAGCTCTGAGTTTTAAAATTCTTTCCCATCTTAAGTTTTTCCTTGTTCATGAAGTTTCCCAGGATCAAAGAAGTTCTGGATCTTTTGCAATAAAGCACAATTTTTAGTAGTTTTTTCTTAACTAATTACTTGCAATGAGTGGTAATCCTAAAACAATTAAAGTACATGTCAGTTGGTAGCATTCTTTTTTTTTAACTTATTCGTTCGTGGGATGTGGGTGTCTCTGACTCGACCAGCATTTATTGCCCATCCCTTATTGCCCTTGAGAAGGTGGTGGTGAGCCCCCTGCTTAACCTGTGGCGTGGGTACACCCACAGTTCTTTTAGGGAGGGTGTTCCAGGATTTTGACCCAGCGACACTGAAGGAACAGTGACATATTTCCAAGTCAGGATGGTGTGTGGCTTGGAGGGGAACGTCCAGTTGGTGGTATTTCCATGCTTCTGCTGCCTTGTCCTTCTAGGTGGTAGAGGTTGCAGGTTTGGAAGTCGTTGTCGAAATATCAGAAGGCTGTGAGTTCAACACACTCCATAGACTTAATCTAGGCTGAGATTTCAGAACAATGCTATGGAACGGCTTCAATGTCAAAGCTGCCGGCTTTCAGATCTGACATTTAACTGAGACTCTCTATGCACTCCCAAGAGAACATGAAACAAACCTGTGACACATTTTTAAGAATTGTAGGGGAATTGTACTGGCACTCAACACGCACCACCAGGAACAGAAAACCTGGCTTTTATTGCATTGCTGTATGTGGGATGTATGATCAGGGCTATGGGGAGAAGGCATCAGAATGTCACTAAGTGAGTTGCTCATTTGGAGAGCTGGTGCAGACACGATGGATTGAATGGCCTCCTTCTGCACTGTAACAATTCTGCAGTTCACAGAATCAAACCTGTGAATTCCATGAGCTTGCTGCATTGCAAATTGGCTGATGCCCTCTCTACAACACTCCAGAAATTACTTATTTGGATGTTCTGAGGTCGTGAAAGGCGCTCTTTAAATGCAAGTTAATTTTTTCTTTATTTCAAAACCACTATAAATTGGAATTAAAAGCAGAAAGTGGTTGTAAAACTCAGCCGGTCTGGCAGCATCTGTGCGGAGAGCGAAACAGAATTAACGTTTCGAGTCAAATATGTGACCCTTACTTTTCTCTCTCTCTTTCTCTATAGATGCTGCTAGACCGGCTGAGCTATTCCAGCAATTTCTATATTTATCCCAGATCCCCGCTGCATTTTGCTTCTATTCCACTATAATACGCTAAAAATAAAATGCGGTTAAAAGTCAAATCTAGAGTCACTTAAGGTCACAAAGTGGGTGCCGAAGGCGGGGTAGGTTAAGGTTTCACCAAGAAAAGAGAGAGAACCGGGGGGGGGGAGGGCGATTTCAGAATGCAGCGCCGGAAGTTTCGTAGCGTCGGGTGACGTCGATGTGAAACCGGTCTATCGGAGCACGCTGGTGACATCATCATACCGCGCCATTGTCGCTGCGCATGGGCTTGGTCCTCAATCAGTTCTCCCCCTCCCCCTTCTGCCGCAATGAGTGTGGGTCTGGTTTGTGTCTAAGCTGTTCAATAGTTTTCATTATATCGAGACTGGAACGGGCCCAATTCAGGTAAATCAAAGAGGTGGAGGTGAAACCTTCTTGTTGCTGGTTGTTTTTTTTTTTGGTTATTGTCAATTAACTGTTATTATCTATGGAACTTGATGGTGGGCAAACATGGGGCTTTTTGGGGTCTGAAAAAGACCAAAGGAAAGAACTGCATCTATATGGCGCCTTTCACCAGCCCAGGATTGCCCCACCCCCCCTCCTCGGTCACCGTTGTGATGTCGGTGATTTGGCAGCCAATTTGGGTACAGCCAGCTCCCACAAAAGCAAACGATAGTGACTTTTCCCATCTGTTGATTCAGGTGCGTCCAGCAGGTCGATGCAATGTGTCCCGGGCATGTGTGGACTGAGTGAGCCTGCTTTCAGCTTTTGTGTGCTGCCGCCGCTTTGCTTTGCCAGAAAGCCTGGACAGGCTGGGCTTGTATCTGCTGGAGTTTAGAAGAGCAAGAGGCCAATTGATCAAAACACATACCATCCCGTGGGGGGTCTTGACAGGATGGACGTGGAGAGGGTGATTCCTCTTGTGGGAGAATCTAGAACTTGGGTCCACTGTTTAAATAAGGTGATGCCCATTTGGGGCAGAGATAAGGAGGAAATATTTCTATCAGGGGGTCGTGAGACTTTGGAACTCTTTTCCTCACAAGATGGTTGAGGCAGAGGCTTTGAATATCTTTAAGGCAGAGTTAGATAGATCCTTGATAAGCAAGGGGGTGAAAGATTATCAGGGCAAGGTGGAATCTGGAGTTGAGGCCACATTCCGATCACCCACGATCTTATTGAATGGCGGAGTGTGTTCATTTTCGGCTCAGGCTGCTGGCTAGAGGCAATGCAGGAAAGAGAGTAAGACGTCGAAAGTCTCTCCCTGTTAGTACACAGCCTCTCCGTCGGCAAGTGCTCAGCTTTGCCTCCTCCTGGTGACACACAGAAAGCTGGGTCCCTCACAGCCCTGGCTAGAACTTGGAGGAAGTTTGCACCCCCCCCCCCCCCCCAGACATGGTGTGCAGGCCCACCAGCATCTGGATATACCCTGGCATGCACAAACCACGCTCCCAGCTATTAGTGAGTGGCTCCACTGCCTTGTGGATACTCGGGGAGAGTTGAAGGCTATGAGAGTGAACCGTGGCAAAAAAAATCAGGAACGGAGTCTAAAGATGGACTGACGTCAAAATATGTCATCTTTCTGGCAACTCTCTGCCATCAAGCCAATACCAAGACCATTGGTTTTTGTGGAAAATCCTTTGGAATTACATGTTGGGCCCTTTGAAATTCCAGTAAATGGGTGGAATTCCCCTTTCAGGGAAATTAATTGTGGCGTAGTGGTAATGTCACTGGACCAGTAATCCAGAGGCCCCGGGGTAATGCTCTGGGGACATGGGTTCAAATCCCATCATGGCAGCAGGTAGAATTTATGTCAATTAATAAATCTGGAATATAAAGTTAACATCAGTAACGGTGATCATGAAACTATCATCGATTGTTGTAAAAACCCATCTTGTTCACTAATGTCCTTTAGGGAAGGAAATCTGCTGTCCTTACCTGGTCTGGCCTACAAGCGATCCAGACCAGGTTGATTCGTAACTGCCCTCTGAAGTGGCCTAGCAAGCCACTCAGTTCAGTTAGGATGAGCAACAAGTGCTGACCTTGCCAGCGACATCCACATCCCATGAAAGGATAAACAAAAAACAACGCAATAAAATGCAAGTTTTGACTGAATCTGTTACCAAAAAACTGAGGGGTATTTATTATTTTGAAGTTATGACGCAACTGAAGCAGTGGCCCTTGTTGTTGGTAAAAGTATAATTAATGTAAAAATTATTATTTCCAATCAGAAATTTTTATGGAGAGTGGGCAAAGGCTCAACCAAGTTCCAGTGCTGTCACATCAGTGGTGGATACAGATGGCAGGAGGTTTTGCATTTAGAAGCCCTTGAGTGTGATCTCACACAGCTTTAGCTAATTAAGTTACAGCAGTGTCGAGGCACCTACTGGAGGGGGGGGTGAGGGAGATGGCAGTATTGGCGGGGATCAGTAAGCCTTGCCAGAGAGTGGGTAACTCTCTCATCCTCGAGTCAGAAGATTGTGAGTTCAAGTCCCACTCCAGTGACTGGAGCACACGATCTAGGCAGGGCTGGAGCACACGACCCGGGCAGGGCTGGAGCACACAATCTAGGCAGGGCTGGAGCACACAATCTAGGCAGGGCTGGGGCACACGACCCGGGCAGGGCTGGAGCACATGACCCGGGCAGGCATGCGTTCCCTGTGCTGGGTTAATTCTTACAGGTGAGCTGTTGGAGGGCTGATGGGGCCGGAGGAGACGGAGGAGATGGGGAGGGAGGGCAAAACCATGGAGGGATTTGAAAAATGGGATGAGAATTTTCAGAACCGAGGCGTTGCTGGTGCCAAGAGCCGATGTAGGTCAACGAGCTGAGATGTTGAGCGAACAGGACTTAGAATGGGAGAGCGGTTGCAGTTTTTTGTGTGTTTATAACTGAGGAGGACATGATGTCACTGAGAGGAGAGCTGCAGAGCAGCAATTTGGTCTGAAGCCTTATCATCTTCAGGCAGTTCAGTCTGTTTAAATCGGGGATTATTTCATTGAGGCATGCAAAGAAGAGAACCAGAGGGGAGATCAAACCGTCGCCCTCATGAAGCCATTGAAAATTGTCAGTGACACAGTTTAACACTCTGAATGTGTTGCCTATTTCTTCGTCATTGACAGTGCTGTCAGAAAAATCCCAGCGACCTGCGGTGAAGGGGCTGTGAAGATGGACATGTGTGTCTACTCAAAATAGCCAGCAGTTAAAATTTAGAATCTGCTCTCACAATCGTCTGCTGTGCCTCGAGCTGGTGTTTGGAGGTGTATAGGGCAACAGATCAGTGGGTACAAATCTGTCCCTGTATAACACTGGGGTACATTGATGGATGGTACAGGACTGTCACAATATAACACTGGGGTAGAGTGCTAATAGGTACAGGCCTGTCACTACATAAACACTGGGGTACAGTGCTGGTAGATACACAGGTCTGTCACTGTGTAACACTGGGGTACAGTACTGATGGGTACAGGACTGTCACTATATAAACACTGGGGTACAGTGCTAATAGGTACAGGTCTGTCACTATATAAACACTGGGGTACAGCACTGGTGGGTACAGATCTGTCACTAACACTGGGGTTCAGTACTGATGGGTACAGGTCTGTCACTATATAAACACTGGGGTACAGTGCTGGTGGGTAGAGGTCTGTCACTGTGTAACACTGGGGTTCAGTACTTGATGTACAGGCTTGTCACGAGATAAACACTGGGGTACAGTACCTGATGTACAGGCTTGTCACTATATAAACACTGGGGTTCAGTAGTTGATGTACAGGCCTGTCACTATATAAACACTGGGGTACAGTGCTGGTGGGTAGAGGTCTATCAGTGTATAACACTGGGGTACAGTGCTGGCAGATACAGGTCTTTCACTGTAACACTGGGGTTCAGTACTGATGGATACAGGCCTGTCACTATATAACACTGGGGTACAGTGCTGGTGGGTACAGGTCTGTCAGTGTATAATATTGGGGTACAGTGCTGGTGGGTACAGGTCTGTCAGTGTATAACACTGGGGTACAGTTCTGATGGGTACAGGTCTGTCAGTGTATAACATTGGGGTACAGTGCTGATGGGTACAGGTCTGTCACTATAAACACTGGGGTTCAGTACTTGATGTACAGGCCTGTCACTATATAAACACTGGGGTATAGTGCTGGTGGGTACAGATCTATCAATGAATAACACTGGGGTATAGTGCTGGTGGGTACAGGTCTGTCAGTATATAACATTGGGGTACAGTTCTGGTGGGTACAGGTCTGTCAATATATAACACTGGGGTACAGTGCTGGTGGGTACAGATCTATCAGTGAATAACACTGGGGTATAGTGCTGGTGGGTACAGGTCTGTCAGTGTATAACACTGGGGTACAGTACTGATGGGTACAGGTCTGTCAGTGTATAACATTGGGGTACAGTACTGATGGGTACAGGTCTGTCAGTGTATAACATTGGGGTTCAGTGCTGGTGGGTACAGGTCTGTCAGTGTATAACACTGGGGTACAGTACTGATGGGTACAGGTCTGTCACTATATAAACACTGGGGTTCAGTACTGATGGGTACAGGTCTGTCACTATATAACACTGGGGTACAGTGATGGTGGGTACAGGCCTGTCACTGTATAAACACTGGGGTACAGTACTGATGGGTACAGGCCTGTCACTATTTAAACACTGGGGTTCAGTACTTGATGTACAGGCTTGTCACGAGATAAACACTGGGGTACAGTGCTGGTGGGTAGAGGTCTATCAGTGTATAACACTGGGGTACAGTGCTGGCAGATACAGGTCTTTCACTGTAACACTGGGGTTCAGTACTGATGGATACAGGCCTGTCACTATATAACACTGGGGTACAGTGCTGGTGGGTACAGGTCTGTCAGTGTATAACACTGGGGTACAGTGCTGGTGGGTACAGGTCTGTCACTAGAGAACACTGGGGTACAGTGCTGGTGGGTACAGGTCTGTCAGTGTATAACACTGGGGTACAGTGCTGGTGGGTACAGGTCTGTCAGTGTATAATATTGGGGTACAGTGCTGGTGGGTACAGGCCTGTCACTATATAACACTGGGGTACAGTGCTGGTGGGTACAGGCCTGTCACTATTTAAACACGGGTTCAGTACCTGATGTACAGGCTTGTCACTGTATAAACACTGGGGTTCAGTACTTGATGTACAGGCCTGTCACTATATAAACACTGGGGTTCAGTACTTGATGTACAGGCCTGTCACTATATAAACACTGGGGTACAGTGCTGGTGGGTACAGGTCTGTCAGTGTATAACACTAGGGTACAGTACTTATGGGTACAGGTCTGTCAGTGTATAACATTGGGGTTCAGTGCTGGTGGGTACAGGTCTGTCAGTGTATAACATTGGGGTTCAGTGCTGGTGGGTACAGGTCTGTCAGTGTATAACACTGGGGTATAGTGCTGGTGGGTACAGATCTATCAATGAATAACACTGGGGTATAGTGCTGGTGGGTACAGGTCTGTCAGTGTATAACACTGGGGTACAGTACTTATGGGTACAGGTCTGTCAGTGTATAACATTGGGGTTCAGTGCTGGTGGGTACACGTCTGTCAGTGTATAACACTGGGGTACAATGCTGATGGGTACAAGCCTGTCACTATATAAACATTGGGGTACAGTACTGGTGGGTAGAGGTCTGTCACTGTGTAACACTGGGGTTCAGTACTTGATGTACAGGCTTGTCACAAGATAAACACTGGGGTACAGTACTTGATGTACAGGCCTGTCACTATATAAACACTGTGGTTCAGTACTTGATGTACAGGCTTGTCACTATATAAACACTGGGGTACAGTACTGATGGGTACAGGTCTGTCACTATATAAACACTGGGGTACAGTGCTGGTGGGTACAGGTCTGTCACTATATAAACACTGGGGTTCAGTACTGATGGGTACAGGTCTGTCAGTGTATAACACCGGTGCATAGTGCTGGTGGGTACAGGTCTGTCAGTGTATAACACTGGGGTATAGTGATGGTGGGTACAGGTCTGTCAGTGTATAACATTGGGGTACAGTGCTGGTGGGTACAGGTCTGTCAGTGTATAACACTGGGGTACAGTGCTGGTGGGTACAGGTCTGTCAGTGTATAACATTGGGGTACAGTGCTGGTGGGTACAGGTCTGTCACTATATAAACACTGGGGTTCAGTACTTGATGTACAGGCCTGTCACTATATAAACACTGGGGTACAGTACTGATGGGTACAGGTCTGTCACTATATAAACACTGGGGTTCAGTACTGATGGGTACAGGTCTGTCAGTGTATAAACACTGGGGTACAGTACTGATGGGTACAGGTCTGTCAGTGTATAAACACTGGGGTACAGTACTGATGGGTACAGGTCTGTCACTATATAAACACTGGGGTTCAGTACTGATGGGTACAGGTCTGTCACTATATAAACACTGGGGTTCAGTACTGATGGGTACAGTTCTGTCACTATATAAACACTGGGGTTCAGTACTGATGGGTACAGGTCTGTCAGTGTATAACACTGGGGTATAGTGCTGGTGGGTACAGGTCTGTCAGTATATAACACTGGGGTACAGTGCTGGTGGATACAGGCCTGTCAGTGTATAACACTGGGGTACAGTACTGATGGGTACAGGTCTGTCAGTGTATAACACTGGGGTACCGTGCTGGTGGGTACAGGTCTGTCAGTATATAACACTGGGGTACAGTACTGATGGGTACAGGTCTGTCAATGTATAACACTGGGGTACAGTACTGATGGGTACAGGTCTGTCACTATATAACACTGGGGTACAGTGCTGGTGGGTACAGGTCTGTCAGTGTATAACACTGGGGTACAGTGCTTGTGGGTACAGGTCTGTCAGTGTATAACACTGGGGTACAGTGCTGGTGGGTACAGGTCTGTCAGTGTATAACACTGGGGTACAGTGCTGGTGGGTACAGGTCTGTCACTATATAAACACTGGGGTTCAGTACTGATGGGTACAGGTCTGTCAGTGTATAACACCGGTGCATAGTGCTGGTGGGTACAGGTCTGTCAGTGTATAACACTGGGGTATAGTGATGGTGGGTACAGGTCTGTCAGTGTATAACACTGGGGTACAGTGCTGGTGGGTACAGGTCTGTCAGTGTATAACATTGGGGTACAGTTCTGATGAGTACAGGCCTGTCACTATATAAACACTGGGGTACAGTGCTGATGGGTACAGGCCTGTCACTATATAAACACTGGTGTTCAGTACCTGATGTACAGGCTTGTCACTATATAAACACTGGGGTACAGTGCTGGTGGGTACAGATCTATCAGTGAATAACACTGGGGTACAGTGCTGGTGGGTACAGGTCTGTCAGTGTATAACACTGGGGTACAGTGCTGGTGGGTACAGATCTATCAGTGAATAACACTGGGGTACAGTGCTGGTGGGTACAGGTTTGTCAGTGTATAACATTGGGGTACAGTTCTGATGGGTACAGGCCTGTCACTATATAAACACTGGGGTTCAGTGCTGGTGAGTACAGGTCGATCAGTGTATAACACTGGGGTACAGTGCTGGTGGGTACAGGTCTGTCAGTGTATAACACTGGGGTACAGTGCTGGTGGATACAGATCTGTCAGTGTATAACACCGGTGCATAGTGCTGGTGGGTACAGGTCTGTCAGTGTATAACACTGGGGTATAGTTCTGGTGGGTACAGGTCTGTCAGTGTATATCACTGGGTTATAGTTCTGGTGGGTACAGGTCTGTCAGTGTATAACACTGGGTTATAGTTCTGGTGGGTACAGATCTGTCAGTGTATAATATTGGGGTACAGTGCTGGTGGGTACAGGTCTGTCAGTGTATAACACTATAACACTGGGGCATAGTTCTGGTGGGTACAGGTCTGTCAGTGTATAACACTGGGGTACAGTTCTGATGGGTACATGCCTGTCACTATATAAACACTGGGGTACAGTGCTGGGTGGTAGAGGTCTGTCACTGTGTAACACTGTGTAACTGGGGTTCAGTACTTGATGTACAGGCTTGTCACGAGATAAACACTGGGGTAGAGTACCTGATGTACAGGCTTGTCACTATATAAACACTGGGGTTCAGTACTTGATGTACAGGCCTGTCACTGTATAAACACTGGGGTTCAGTACTTGATGTACAGGCTTGTCACTATATAAACACTGGGGTACAGTACCTGATGTACAGGTCTGTCACTATATAAACACTGGTGTTCAGTACTGATGGGTACAGGCCTGTCACTATATTAGCACTGGGGTTCCGTACTGTTGGATACAGGCCTGTCACTATATAACACTGGGGTTCAGTGCTGGTGGGTACAGGCCTGTCAGTGTATAACACCAGGGCACCGTGCTGGTGGGTACAGGTCTGTCACTATATAACACTGGGGTTCAGTGCTGGTGTGTACAGGTCTGTCAGTGTATAACACTGGGGTATAGTGCTTGTGGGTACAGGTCTGTCAGTGTATAACACCAGGGCACCGTGCTGGTGGGTACAGGTCTGTCACTGTATAACACTGGGGTACAGTGCTGGTGGGTACAGGTCTGTCACTGTATAACACTGGAGTACAGTTCTGGTGGGTACAGATCTGTCACTATATAAACACTGGGGTACAGTTCTGGTGGGTACAGGTCTGTCAGTGTATAACACTGGGGTACAATGCTGGTGGGTACAGGTCTGTCAGTGTATAACACTGGGGTATAGTGCTGGTGGGTACAGGTCTGTCAGCATATAACACTGGAGTACAGTTCTGGTGGGTACAGGTCTGTCAGTGTATAACACTGGGGTACAGTTCTGGTGGGTACAGGTCTGCCAGTGTATAACACTGGAGTACAGATACTGTGCAATCCACTGGGGAAACAGTGACAGGCGTTGCTGCAGTTTGAGCTAATGATTTTTGTGTCACAGTGTAATATGCAACACTAAAGCATAGTGGGTTGTGTGAGGTTTGCTGCCTGCCTGTCACAAGTGCTCTAACAGATGTTTGTGAGGTAAGGCAGCTGCAATCGCTGTCAGCTTTGCTTGGCTGTTTCTTCTCTGAGTCAGAGGGCTGTGGGTTCAACCCTTCCACAGAACCTCCGGGAACGACCTGGGCTGGGCACGTTATTCCGTGCCTGACCCAGCACCACCACCGCATTCCTCCGGGATCTGTTTGTGGGATCTTGCTGTGCGCACAGCACTGCCCATGCATTATAACGTCACTAGCTTCAGGCGGGGCGATCCAAGATGTTTCTCAAGAGCTGGAGGGGTATGATGGTGCCGCACACAACCCTTAGGAGCAGGAATACGCCATTCAGCCCTTCCAACCTGCTCTTCCATTCAATGGTCTTAACTCTGCTTTCCTGCCTGCCCACCTTCCCCAATCCCACCATAACCCTTGACTCCCTTAGCTATCAACAATCTGTCTGTAACTCAGGAATCAATCCCTTTGCTCGGTTGATCGTTGTAGTGCCTGGGGTGCACCACCAGGATGGTTGGCCCCTGATCTTGATCAGGACAACGTGGCTTCTGGTCCGATGGTTCACCTTTGCCAATTTGTGAAGTTAGATAGAATTGTACAGCACAGAGATGAGCCCATTCAGAGCAAATGGCCCGTGTTGGCTTTGATGGTCCACACGAGCCTCCTCCCATCCGTCTTCACCTCCCTCCATCAACTCCTCCTTCCATTCCTCCTCTCTCATGCGTTTATCCAGCTTCCCCCTCAGAGGCATCTATGGTATCCGCCTCAGCCACTCCCTGTGGTGGCGAGTTCCACATTCTCCTCATTCTTTTGGGTGAGGTCATTTGTCCTGATTTCCTAATGTGACTGTCATAGTGACTATAGTGTCCTGGTCCCGCTGGCAAGTGGAAACAGTTCCCTACGTTCAGCCCATCAAACCCCTTCATAACTTTAGAGATCAAGTCAGGCTTCCCCCTCCTCAGCTTCTCCGCATTCTCTTCTTTTAAGAGAATTTATTCCTTGCACAGATTTGCATCAAGTTTGCATTCAGCCCTCAAGGTTTATGCTCCCTCTTCATCTGCCCTTATCAGAATTTCCTCTTATTCCTTCCTCCTGCACTAACCCTAGCTTCCCCCTTAAATGCATTAAGTGCCATTTCCTTTATCCTTTCGTGGGAAGCAGTGGTCACCAGCAGAGTCAGAAGCTGCTGCCCATCCCTAATTGCCCTTGAGCTGAGTGTCCGAGGGCCAAAGTGCTAACCAGTTACTGTGGACCTGGAGTCGTGTGTAGACCAGACCAGCCAGTGTTGGCAGATTTCCTTCCCTGAAGGGGATCAGTGAACTAGATGGGTTTTCTCGATGATTGTTTCGTGGTCAACATTACTGAGACTGGCTTTATATTCCAGAGTTTATTGACGGAATTTAAATTCTACCAGCTGCCGTGGTGGGATTTGAAACTGTGTCCCCAAGAGCCTCTGGATTGCTAGTCCAGTGACATTACCCTTAACACCTAACATGTCCCCGCTATTTGCCCCAACCATTCTATATGGTCTCGAGTTCCCTATTCTCTGGGTAATGGAGTTTTGGTTTGGTTTGCTTAGAGCAGTGAGGCTGAAGGTAGGGGATGGTTGGTGAGTGCGTGCAGATAAGGCATGTGCCCACCAGATGTGCTGCGTAACCTCGCTCCTAGTTTTAACTGCCGCCTGTCTGTGCACCGTGACTTGGGTTCACTTGCAACACTAGCTAACCCGTTTCCCTTCTCTCATCTCCTCCCACCAACCACCCTGGCAGTGCCCCTGTGCCAGACCGACCATGCAGCGGGAGAAGCTGAAGTGTAAGAATCTGCACGAGTACATGAGGAGCCTCAGTCCGACCATTCTCGACAAGCTGTACAACCACCCGGCAACATGCCTGGCTGTCTTCAGGTAAGACAAGGCCACGAGTGGCGATCTGTATATAGACAGACAGAGCGCGCATGTGCGTACATAAACACACAAGCGCACACGTACGTAAATGCACACGTGTACATGCAAGCGTGCAAACACACGCTCGCGCATTTGCGCTCTTGCACAAAGACACACACGTACATACGTGCACATGCACACACAAGCGCGCACACACGTGTGCGGGCACATAACACCCAAACTGCATACCCCCACCATGGCTCAGTGGCCACATTCTTGATTCTGACTCACAAGGTTCAAGTCCCACTCCAGCATAACAATTCCAGGCTGACACTCCAGTACAGCATTGAGGGAGCACTGCACTGTTGGAAGTGCCGTCTTTCAAATGAGACTTTAAACCAAGGTCCCATCTACTTGCTCACTTGGATGTAAAGATCCCATGGCACGATTTTGAAGACGAGCAGGGAGTTATCCAAGGTGTCCTGGCCAATATTTATCCCTTGAGTAACATTGCCTAGATAATCTGTATTTTACATTGTCGCAGTGCTGTTGTGGCAGCTTACTGTGCACACACTGGCTGCTGCGTTTCCAACATTACAACAGTGACCACACTTCAGTAAGTTCTTCATTGGTTGTGAGGTGCTGCAGAGTCTATGGGTCCTGACAACATTTCAGCAACAGCACTGAAGACTTGTGCTCCAAAACTTGCCGCGCCCCTAGCCAAGCTATTCCAGTACAGCTACAACACTGGCATCTACCCGGCTATGTGGAAAATTGCCCAGATATGTCCTGTACACAGAAAGCAGGACAAATCCAACCCGGCCAATTACCTCCCCATCAGTGTACTCTCCATGATCAGTAAAGTAATGCACCTAGTCATCAACAGTGCTATCAAATGGCAGTTGCTTAGCAATAACCTGCTCACTGACACCCAGTTTGGGTTCCACCAGGGCCACTCAGCTCCTGACCTCATTACAGCATTGGTTCAAACATGGACAAGAGCTGAACTCCCAAGGTGAGGTGAGAGTGACTGCCCTTGACACCAAGGCCGCGTTTGACCGAGTGTGGCATCAAGGAGCCCGAGAAAAACTGGGGTCAATGGGAATCGGAGAAAACTCTCCGTTGGTTGGAGTCACACCTAGCACAAAGGAAGATGGTTGTGGTTGTTGGAGGTCAGTCATCTCAACTCCAGGATATCATTGCAGGAGTTTCCTTGGCCCAACCATCTTCAGCTGTTTAATCAATGACCTTCCTTCCATAATAAGGTCAGAAGTGGAGATGTTCACTGATGATTGCACAATGTTCAGCACCATTCGCAACTACTGAGATACTGAAACAGTCCATATCCAAATGCAGCAAGACCTGGACAATATCCAGGCTTGGGCTGACAAGTGACAAGTAACATTCGCGCCACACAAGTGCCAGGCAATGACCATCTCCAACAAGAGAGAATCCAACCAGCGCTTCTTGATGTTCAATGGCATTATCATCACTGAATCCCCTACTATCAACATTCTGGGGGTTACCATTGACCAGAAACTGAACTAGACTAGCCATATAAATACTGTGGCTACAAGAGCAGGTCAGAGGCTAGGAAGCCTGCATTGGGTAACTCACTTTCTGACTCCCCAAAGCCTGTCCACCACCAACATGGCACAGGTCAGGAGTATGATGGAATGCTCCCCATTTGCCTGGGTGAGTGCAGCTCCCACAACACTCAAGAAGCTGGACACTATCCAGGATAAAGCAGCCCCGCTTGATTGGCACCACATCTACAAACATTCACTCCCCCCACTACTGGCACACAGTAGCAGCAGTGTGTACCATCTACGAGATGCACTGCAGAAATTCATCAAGGTTCCTTCAACAGCACCTTCCAAACCCACAACCACCACCATCTAGAAGGTCAAGGGTAGCAGATAGGTGGGAACACCACCCCTGGAAGTTCCCCACCAAGCCACTCGCTATCCTGACTTGGGATTATATCACCGTTCCTTCACTGTCGCTGGGTCAAAATCCTGGAGCTCCCTCCCTGACAGCACTGTGGGTGTACCCACACCACATGGACTGCAGCGGTTCAAGAAGGCAGCTCAGCACCACCTTCTCAAGGGCAATTAACGCTGGCCCAGCCAGCGAAGCCCACATCCCGTGAATGAATTAAAAAAAAAACCTGTTTGGTAGTCATGAAAAGCGCTGAATCAATGAAAGAATATCTTTCTTTCTTTCAGAAGTCACTAGCTAACAGTCAGCAGCCTAGTTGGTTTTATTATGAAAGAATTGTTGTGATACTTTTGTCCAAGCGAGTACGGGGATGAGACCGGACTTGGGCAGAGGGACGCAAAACATGTGGAACTGCTGTTGCCCCTCAATATGTCACCTGCTCAATATTTGGGGCTATTGATGGCCTGGCCTGTAACGGCTGATCGATATGAGACCGCCTGCTTTATAATCTCACTGCCTGTTTCCATTGTCACTGCCGAGTGTTGGTGCAAAATAATGTAAGTGCTCTTTCCCCCCCATCCCCCCACAACCCTGGCTAATTTGTTCCCGTCTCCTTCCTTTTCCTCAGGGAGCTGCCGGCACTGGCTCAGAATTACGTCATGCGATTGCTGTTCTTGGATCAACCCCTGCCCCAGGCTGCCGTCACCTTCTGGGTGAAGAAAGATAACCAGCGGTACTGCTCTGCCAAGTTACATCCGGTTCGCTGTCGCTTGACCCCAGTTCGACTTGTTAAAACACGAACGCCACCCGTTTACTTCCTTTCACAAGATCGGCTTCACTGTCCTCCCGCTGGGCAACACTTGGGCACAGGCCCACGGCGGCTTACAGCGAGCCGAGACACTGAACACCTTGGTGGTGGTGGTGGGGGGGGGTGGGGGGTCGTTTTAATCTAACTCGACAGGGGTGCGAGGGATTGAGGGGGAAGTTCTGTCGACGAGGTCCCGCCCAGCGGCAGCACACATCACCTTACGCTTGCTGAGGCGGAAGAAAGGCCGGCTGGTGCCGGGCTTAGCTGAAACAAGACGGTCCGCCTTTGTTAGAAAGAGATCGTTTGCATTCCCATAGCACCTTTTGCGACCTCAGGCGCCCCCCCCCCCCCCCCCCACCCCCCACCCCACCCTCCCCACCCCCGCCCCCGTAACCCAACACCAATTCGAGGCAATTAAGGTGGTTGCACCTTCAAATTCCAGTTACTCACTGCGTACCAACCTCTGCCCAAAGTACCTGAAGCACGTAGCACCCGGCTTTCTGATTGATCATTATGGCAACAGGAAGCAATTTCTGTTACCGAGCAGCTCGCTCGGCTGTTTCGAAGAGTCAGCCACGTTGCTGTGGGTCTGGAGTCCCACGTAGGCCGGACCTCTTCACAGCCAGAGTGAATTTGAAGGCAGCAGGTTGGAGCACAACCTCAAACAGCAATAAGTTAAATGACCAGCTCGCCTGTTTGGTGGCGTGTCCGCCTGAAAGTGTGAAAAAGCACCGAGCAGACGGGACTGGTAACCCAGGTGCCTGAACGAAGCAGCGGCTCAAAAAGGCGGCTCTCACCTCTCTCGGGCAATTAGGGGTGGGCAATAAATGCTGGCCCTGCCTGCGATGCTCACATCCCAGGAACGAGTAATAATAACCCATCTGGTTCACCAATGTCCTTCAGGGAAGGAAATCTGCCATCCTCACCTGGTCTGGCCTACATGTGACTCCAGGCCCACAGCAATGCGGCTGACTCTTCGAAATGGTCGAGCAAGCCACTCAGTAACAGAAATTGTTTCCTGTTGCCATAATCATCAATCAGAAAGCTGTGTGCTACATGCTTCAGGTATTTTGGGCAGAGGTTGGTATGCAGTGAGTAATTGGAATTTGAAGGTGCAACCACCTATTATACTTAATTGCCTCAAATTGGTGCCAACTGAAGTAGAGGACATTGTTCAACAAATAAATAAGGTCCAAAGTAGGACACATCCGGCAGCTAACTTTCCATCTACAGTGCGCGCACACACACACACACACACACACACACACACACGACACAGTGACTGACCCGCTATCCCACCCGGTCCCAGAGAGGGGAAAGAACAGTGTCTGACCCACTGTCCCACCCAGTCCCAGAGGAGGGAAAGGACAGTGTCCGACCCACTGTCCCACCCAGTCCCAGAGGAGGGAAAGGACAGTGTCTGACCCACTGTCCCACCCAGTCCCAGAGGGGGAAAGGACAGTGTCTGACCCACTGTCCCACCCGGTCCCAGAGGAGGAAAGGACAGTGTCTGACCCACTGTCCCACCCGGTCCCAGAGGAGGAAAGGACAGTGTCTGACCCACTGTCCCACCCAGTCCCAGAGGAGGGAAAGGACAGTGTCTGACCCACTGTCCCACCCAGTCCCAGAGGAGGGAAAGGACAGTGTCTGACCCACTGTCCCACCCGGTCCCAGAGGAGGAAAGGACAGTGTCTGACCCACTGTCCCACCCAGTCCCAGAGGGGGAAAGGACAGTGTCTGACCCACTGTCCCACCCGGTCCCAGAGGAGGAAAGGACAGTGTCTGACCCACTGTCCCACCCAGTCCCAGAGGAGGGAAAGGACAGTGTCTGACCCACTGTCCCACCCAGTCCCAGAGGAGGGAAAGGACAGTGTCTGACCCACTGTCCCACCCAGTCCCAGAGGAGGGAAAGGACAGTGTCTGACCCACTGTCCCACCCAGTCCCAGAGGAGGGAAAGGACAGTGTCTGACCCACTGTCCCACCCGGTCCCAGAGGAGGGAAAGGACAGTGTCTGACCCACTGTCACATCCAACCATCCAAAATAAGTTGAGGAACTCACTGCCTTTTTCACTTCACTATTTTTGATTCCCTGAAGTCTGGATACTTGGTGAAACCTGTGGTTGAGGCAGATGGTGCAGGTCACACATACGAAGCCTGGGGACTGGGAAGCTGGAGACTGTGGCACCATATGCTGTGTCTGAGCAGGTGGCTGTGACTATTTTTGAGACGTTGAGAGCGTGGCTGTGTGATCCCATCCCTGCTGATGGTGCAGCGTCAGTCAGAGAGTGCAGGGCCACAAGGCTATTTGCTCAGCCCCCACCCCCCCCGCCCTCCCTGACTTCCCTCCCACGGCTATAACATTTTACAGAAAAACCAAACCAAAGGAACGGCTGTTTTCTGAGACGGCTGGAGTGGGGTGCGGAGGTGCGCAGGGGGTTACTGATTGTCCTCTTTCCGTTACCTTGACTTGAGATTTTATTTTCTCTCTTTACTGCTGCACTGCTCTGGGAATGCAGATCCATGGAGGTTTCAACTAAAATCGGGGCATTCAGTTCACCCAGCGCCTTTCACCAACTCGGGGAATCCTGCAGCGCTTTTCAGCAAGCGAAAAGACCCTCGAAAGCCTAGTCACTGCCGCAACGTGGGAAACGCTGCCATTGTGTGAATAGCAAGATCCCACAAAACAGCCACGTGCCGAGTGCACCAAGTATCCCTCTGGCGGAAAGGTTGGCTGCGGGATTGGCGTTGGCCTCGGGCACCGGCGAGAACTCCCCTCAGGGCAGGAGTGGGCCATTCAGCCCCTCGAGCCCGCTGCGCTGTTCAGTAAGACCATGGCTGACCTGATTGCAGCCTCCATTCCACTTTCCCGCCGATAACCTTTGATCCTCTTGCTAGTCAAGAGCCTGCCTACCTCTGCCTTAAAAATATTCATCGACCCAGCCTCCGCCGCTCCCTGGGTAGGAAAGTTCTAAGGATTCACGACCCTCTGAGGGAAAAGATTTCTCCTCATCTCCGCCTTAAATGGGTGACCCCTTACTTTTAAACTGTGGCCCCTAGTTCTAATCTCTCCCACAAGGGGAAACATGCCCTCAGCATCCACCCTCTGAAGTCCCCTCAGGACCTTATTTGCTTCGATAAGGTCACCTCTCAATCTTCTGGACTCCAATGGATACAGGCCCAGTCTGCTTATGCATTTATCTATTTGACTTATTCCGCACATTAATAATGGAACTGAGGGGGATTAAAAGCTAACATTTCGGAGACAGTCACTTGCTGGCATTCAGCGTCACGGAACCATAGTGTCACCCAACGTTACGCCTTTCTTCATGGACACTGCCTGACCTGTTCCCAGCAT
Organism: Carcharodon carcharias; assembly: GCF_017639515.1. Lineage (NCBI taxonomy): Eukaryota > Metazoa > Chordata > Chondrichthyes > Lamniformes > Lamnidae > Carcharodon > Carcharodon carcharias. Next base: position 91,660,134 of record NC_054485.1, read on the forward strand.
TCTTCTGTTTCATGCATCCAGCATCTACAGTGTTTCTCTCTCTTTTATTTAAAACAAAAGAACTGGAATTTCACATATATGAACCGTAAACCCATGGGGGTGTCAGTAGGTAGCACTCTTGCCTCTGAGTCAGAAGCTGTAGGTTTGGGACCTTCTCCGTAGAGACTTGACCGTTTGATGTCGCTACCGGTGCCGGCCCGGAGGGAGAGCTGCCCCGTCGGAGATGCCCTCTTTCGAATGAAACGTTAAACCGAGCCCCTGATTCCGCCCCCTCCTCAGATGGCTGTAGAGGATCTCTTGGCTGCTATTTCGAATGAGCAAGGAGCCCCTGCTGTCCTGGTTCAGTACTTACCTCTCAGACCAGACCACTGAAGCAAGGCCTGGGCATCATCATCTCATTGCCGTTTGTGGGAGCTTGCTGTGCATCTGCTGTTTCCCAACCCCCGGCGGCGGACGTGGAGCTTGGCCTGAGTTTTGACAACCGCGGGGCCCCTTCGATTGGTTGTGGGGTTTGTTTTTCGTTTCAGTTGGTGGGCTGGCTCGATCGTCCGTTCTCTGAGGCCCGATCACTGCCACAGCCGCAGCCTGTAAAAAGGTGGATGTTTCCTCAGGAGTTTAACATCCTTCTCTGCCACACCTCACCCCTCCATCCCCTAGCTCAACATCCCTAAACCGCTGACTCCTCCACACCCCCATGACTCCTCCACACCCCCACCTTCAATTTTCACTCTGGGCTTACACGAGGCTGTGAAACCCTGAGGTTGTGAAAGGCGCTATATAAATGCAAATCTTTCTTCTTAGCCTTGCTTTCAGTTGCACTAAGGCCATAGGACTCGATGACCCCGGGGCCATAGGGCTAGGTGACCCCGGTGTTGGGGGGTGGTGCTGTGGTGTGGGTGGGGACTGGTGGTGGTGCAGGGTTGCGGTGAGCATGTCGGGATTGGCGTCTTCGTGAGCAGGGTGATGAATAACTGGAATGCTGGGTGAGACCAGGATGCGCGCGCGCGCACATACACACACACACACACACACACACACACACACACACTAGCAGCCTTCAGTCTCGCCAGTTCGAGCCTCAGTGGACAATTCTGTTCAGAGAAAGTGGAATGCCCTCTCTGGGGCACAAGCGCGAGCAAAATGTATGGAGACCCTGAGCTTCCCCAATGTCAGGGTGTCTACCCCTTTCCCCCCCCCCCCCCACCCGCCGACCCCAAAAACCTCTCATCCTCCCTGGTTGGGTCCAAGGGGAATGTAGAACGTCATGTTTGGCACCAACTCAGCTGCAGGAGTTGCCAGAAAGACAACAAAGCGAGGCGTCCGTCCACCTTTGGGCTCCACTCCAGATTTTCTGTCAGGGGTTTGAACCCTTGGCCTTCAACTCTCCCAACGTATCCACGAGACTGGGGCTAATTCCACATAGCTGGGAGTTTGGTTCATGAGTGTCAGGGCGCCTCCCCATGAGGCGGGCCTGCACACCAAGCTTGGGGGGCGGGGTGGGTGCCAAACCACCTCTGGGCTCCTCTGAAGCTTTAGCCCGGGGCCGGGATTGACCCCGGTTTCCGAGCTTAACCACGCAAGGAGGCACACTTCAAACAATTGCCTCTGGACCAGGGTGCTCACATCACGCAAAACGGAAGAAGGAGATCAGATGGGCCAAAGTGTCGTCTTCATCCCAGCCGTTCCTGTGTGTTATTCATAACCGTTCTAGTTTTTATAAGCAGGGGCCGTTTGTTGGCGCTCAGGCGGTGCCGGCTGTGACTGTGACCTCTCTCTCTCTCTCTCTCTCTCTCTCTCTCTGCCCTCCCTCCGCAGGGATCACGATGAGTGCATGAGCATCCTGATGGGGCTTCGGCTCTGGCATTCCCAGCAGCTTCCCGGTGGACTGCAGGGCCTGGTCCTCAATCCCATCTTCAAGGAGAACCTTCGTATCGCGCTTCTTGGAGGGTGAGTGACGGTGGCGTGGCTGTGCCCAGTGGTGCTGGATCTGTGAGCGTGCGTATGCCTGTGCGAGTGTGGGCGACTCTTTTTTGTGCGTGAGCGTGCCCATGAGCGTATGTGTGTGATTGTGCGTATCCTGCGTGTGCGAAGGTGGTCAGAACAGACGTTTCTTCCTGGACGTTGACCTCCTCCCCAATTCATTCTGGAACAGGCTGACTCCCCTTGCTCCTGTGTGATTCCAGAGATGAGCCGTCCCTGTGAACAGTGGCTCAGCCATCTCACGAATGCTCTGGGATTCCCCCGGAGGTGCTGCGGTTGACCTGCCACAGTGAACATGACGGCCTTCCCTCAAATAGGCTTCAATTTGCAGCAATTAAGTCGCCAGTGCTTTTAGTAACCATAGCAACGGTGCCTTGCCTAAATGCTAATTTCATTGTCAGAAAATAACCGGGCATTTAGCAACATCACTTTGCAATCAAATGCGCCCATAAAGTGGGAAATGGAGCACTTTGCCTTTCAGGTACCTGGAGTCAGCATAAAGCATTCAGCTCATGTACAGCACGGGTTAGATACAGAGTGAAGCTCCCTCTTAAAAAAAATCTGGCAGGCAGGCAAATGTGACATTACTCACATTGGCAGGAAGAACAAAAAAGCAGAGCATTATTTAAATGGAGAAGGTCTGCAGAGCTCCGAGATGCAGAGGATCTAGTGTTCTGGTGCATGAGTCACAAAAAGTTAGTTTGCAGGTACATGTAATCAAGAAGGCTAATGGAATGCTGTCCTTTATTAGAAGAGGAACTGAACACAAAAGTAAGGACGTTATGCTTCAGTTTTACAGGACATTGGTGAGACAGTATCTTAAATACTGTGTGTAGTTTTGGTCTCCTTATTTAAGGAAGGATGTAAATGTGTTGGAGGCAGCTCAGAGGGGGTTTACTAGATTGATACCTGGAATGAGCAGTTTGTCTTATGAGGAAAGGTTGGACAGGCTGGGCTTGTTTCCACTGGAGTTTAGAAGAGTGAAGGGTGATTTGATTGAGGTGTATAAGATCCTGAACGGTCTCGACAAGGAGGAGGTGGAAAGGATGTTTCCCCTTTTGGATGAGTCCAGAACTAGGGGACACTGTTTTAAAATTAGGGGTCGCCCTTATGGGACAAGGATGAGAATTTTTTTCTCTCTGAGGGCTGTGCAATTTTGGAATTGGAGATGGTGGAAGCGGGGTCATCGAATATTTTTTAAGGCGGAGGTAGATAGATTCTTGTTAGGCAAGGAAATCAAAGTTGTCGGGGAGGGTAGATGGGCGTGTGAAACTTGAAACACAAACCAAGCGGCCATGATCTTAATGGATGGCGGAGCAGGCTCGAGGGGCCGAATGGCCTACTTCTGCTTCTATTTCATATGGTCGTATGTACATAAATCAAACAATCCCAGGGCAGGCACAGCATGGGGTTAGATGCAGAGTAAAATCTCCCTCTACACTGTTCCATCAAACACCCCCAGGACAGCAACAAGATGAACAAAGATCAAAGAAAGGTACAGCAGAGGAACAGGCTCTTCGGCCCTCCAAGCCTGCGCCGATCATATTGCTCGTCAACTAAAACATTTTGCACTTCCGGGGTCTGTATCCCTCTATTCCCATCCTCTTCATGTATTTGTCAAGCTGCCTCTTAAACACCACTATCGTACCTGCTTCCACCATCTCCTCTGGCAGCGAATTCCAGACACTCACTACCCTCTGCGTAAAAAACTTGCCCCGCACATCTCCTCTATAGTTTTCTCCTCTCACCTTAAATCTATGTCCCCTAGTAATTGACTATTCCACCCTGGGAAAAAGCTTCTGACTATCTACTCTGTTCATGCCTCTCATAATTTTGTAAACTTCTATCGTGTCGCCCCTCGATCTACGTCTCTCAAGTGAGAACAATCCGAGTTTCTCCAACCGCTCCTCATAGCTAATAACCTCCAGACCAGGCAACATCCTGGTAAACCTCCTCTGCACCCTCTCCAATGCCTCCATATCCTTCTGGTAATGTGGCGACCAGAATTGCACGCAATATTCCAAGTGTGGCCTAACCAAGGTTCTATACAGCTGCAGCATGACTTCCCAGCTTTTATACTCAATACCCCTGCCAATGAAGGCAAGCATGCCATATGCCTTCCTGACTACCTTATCCACCTGCGTTGCCACTTTCAGTAACCGGTGGACCTGTACACCCAGATCCCTCTGCCCGTCAATGCATTTAAAGTTCTGCCATTTACTGTATAATTCCTGCCCGTATTAGACCTTCCAAAATGCATTATCTCGCATTTGTCCAGATTAAACTCCATCTGCCATTTCTCCGCCCAAGTCTTCAACTGATCTATATCCCGTTGTATCCTTTGACAACCCTCTTTACTATCTGCAACTCCTCCAACCTTAGTGTCGTCTGCAAACTTACTAATTAGCCTAGTTACATTTTCCTCCAAATCATTTATGTATACTACAAACAGCAAAGGTCCCAGCACTGATCCCTGCGGAACTCCACTAGTCACAGCTCTCCATTCAGAAAAGCACCCTTCCACTACTACCCTCTGTCGTCTATGACCAAGCCAATTCTGTATCCATCTTGCCAGCTCACCTCTGATCCCATGTGACTTTACCTTCTGTACCAGTCTGCCATGAGGGACCTTGTCAAAGGCCTCACTGAAATGCATGTATATAACATCCACTACCCTTCCATCGTCGATCATCTTTGTCACTTCCTTGAAAAACTCAATCAAGTTAGTGAGACACGACCTCCCCTTCACAAAACCATGCTGCCTCTCACTAATACGCCCATTTGCTTCCAAATGGTAGTAAATCCTGTCACGAAGAATCTTCTCCAATAATTTCCCTACCACTGACGTAAGGCTCACCGGCCTGTAATTTCCTGGATTATCCCTGCTACCCTTCTTAAACAATGGAACAACATTGGCCTTTCTCCAGTCCTCTGGAACCTCACCCATAGCCAGTGAGGATACAAAGATTTCTGTCAAGGCCCCAGCAATCCCCTCCCTTGCCTCCCTCAGCACTCTGGGGTAGATCCCATCTGGCCCTGGGGACTCATCCATCTTAATATTCTTCAAGACGCCTAACACCTCTTTTTTGCTCTCAACATGATCCAGGCTATCTACACACTCTTCCCTAGACAAATCGACCTCTTAAGTCCTTCTCTTTGGTGAATACTGATGAGAAGTATTCATTTGTATCACTCCCATTTCTTCTGGCTCCACACACACATTCCCACTGCTGTCCCTGTGTGGGCCTACCCTTTCCCTGGCTACCGTCTTGCCCTTTACATATGTATAAAAGGCCTTGGGATTTTCCTTAATCCTGGTTGCCAGTGACTTTTCATGACCCCTTTTAGCCATCCTGACTCCTTGCTTAAGTTTCTTCCTACTTTCTGTATATTCTCCACGGGCTTCATCTGTTCCCAGCCTTCTAGCCCTTATGAATGCTTCCCTTTTCTTTTTGACTAATCTCACAATATCCTTCGTTATCCAAGGTTCCTGAAACTTGCCATGCTAATCCTTCATCCTAGCAGGAACATGGCGGTCCTGAATTCTTATTAACACGTTTGAAAGCCCCCCACATATCAGTTGTTGATTTGCCCTCAAGCATCCGCCTCCAGTCTAGATTCCTCAGTTCCTAATTATTCCTAATTGTTCTAATTAGCCTTCCCCCAATTAAGCACCTTAACCTGAGGACTCCTGTTATCTTTATCCACCAGTACCTTGAAACTTACTGAATTATGGTCACTTTTCCCGAAGTGCTCCCCTACTGAAACTTCAACCACCTGGCTGGGTTCATTCGCTAATACCAAGTCCAGTATTGCCCCTTCCCTAGTTGGACTATCGACATATTGTCTGAGGAAGCCCTCCTGAATGCACCTTACAAATTCTGCACCATCCAAACTCCTAGCACTAAGTGGTTCCCAGTCAATATAGGGAAAGTTAAAATCACTCACCACAACAACCTTATTGCTTTTACATCTTTCCAAAATCTGCCTACATAACTGTTCCTCAATCTCCCGCCAGCAATTGGGAGGCCTATAGTAAACCCCCAACGTTGTGACTACACTCTTCCTATTCCGGAGCTCTACCCATATTGCCTCGCTGCACGGGCCCTCCAAGGTGTCCTCCTGTCGTACAGCTGTGATATTCCCCTTAACCAGCAGTGCAAACCCCCCACCTCTTCTACATCCCTCTCTATCCTGCCTGAAACATCTAAATCCTGGAACGTTTATCTGCCAATCCTGTCCATCCTTCAACAAAGTCTCTGTAATAGCAATAACATCATAGTTCCAAGTACTAATCCAAGCTCTAAGCTCATCTTTCTTACCTGTTATACTTCTCGATTTGAAGCAAATGCATTTCAGACCCCCAGTCCCGCTGTGTTCAGTAATTTCTCCCTGCCTGCTCTTCCTCTTGGTCCTACTGGCAATATTCACTGGTTCCCAGTCATTTATTTCACCTGCTGACCTATTGCTCTGGTACCCACCCCCCTGCCATACTAGTTTAAATCCTCCCGAGTGACACTAGCAAACCTCGCAGCCAGGATATTGGTGCCCCTCCAGTTTAGATGCAACCCGTCCTTCTTGTACAGGTCCCACCTGCCCCGGAAGAGATCTCAATGATCCAGATATCGGAAACCCTCCCTCCTACACCATCTATTCAGCCATGTGTTCAGCTGCACTATCTTCCTATTTCTAGCCTCACTGGCACACAGCACAGGGAGTAATCCTGAGATTACAACCCTAGAGGTCCTGCTTTTTAACTTTCTGCCTAATTCCCTGAACTCCCGCTGCAGGACCTCGTCACTCTTCCTGCCTATGTCGTTAGTGCCAATGTGTAACGTGACCTCTGGCTGTTCTCCCTCCCCCTTCAGAATGTCCTGTACCCAATCAGAGACATCCTGGACCCTGGCACCAAGGAGAGAACATACCATCCTGGTGTCTCTTTCATGACCACAGAAGTGCCCATCTGAGTCCCTGACTATGGAGTCCCCGATGACAATTGCTCTTTTGTGCTTTGACCCCCCCCCCCCCCCCCCCCCCCCCCCGCTGCTGAACAACAGAAGCTGTTGTTTTCCCCTGATAGGCCAATCCCCCAACATCCCAACAGTATCCAAAATGCAGTTCTGTCGAAGGGTTATGAGGACTCGAAACGTCAACTCTTTTCTTCTCCGCCGATGCTGCCAGACCTGCTGAGTTTTTCCAGGTAATTCTGCTTTTGCTTTCCAAAATGCTATACCTGTTAGAGAGGGGGACAGCCACAGGGGATTTCTGCACTGACTGCAGATGGGTTAGGTACAGACTAAAACTCCCTCTATGCTAAAATAGAAGCAAAGAACTGCAGATCGTGGAAATCTGAATTAAAAATTGAAAATGCAAGAAATACTCAGCAGTGGAATGTCCAAATGAGATTTTGTAGTGTTTATGGGTGTGTGTGTGTGTGTGTGTGTGTGTGTGTGTGTGTGTATGTATGTATGTGTAGATCATGTGTTATTACTAAGTGACCAGGAACTATGATTATTACAGTTACCAATGCGCCATGTTTCCCACAGGGGCAAACCCTGGGCAGATGACACCAGCCAGCTGGGACCTGACAAACATGCTCGAGATATCCCCTCGTTGGACAAGTATGCCATGGAGCGTTGGGAGGTGAGTTGGGATCATCTTGGCTGAGCTGCACATTCTAGGTCGACACAATGTGATGAAGTAAAAAAATAGTGGGAACAGGACAAGTAATGTTAAAAGGACAAGCCTTAAGGCTTTGTGCCTTAACACGAGGAGCATTCGCAATAAAGTGGATGAATTAACCGCGCAAATAGATGTAAACAGGTATGCTATAGTCGGGATTACAGAGACATGGCTGCAGGGTGACCAGGGATGGGAACTGAACATCCAGGTGTATTCAGTATTTAGGAAGTACAGACAAAAAGGGATGATGGTGGATAGGCAATGGCAAACATTCAAAAAGCGCAAGGGTGAACTGCAACAATTGTTTATTCTTGTCTGGCACAAAAGTAAAACAGGAAAGATGGCCAAACCATGGCTTACGAGGGAAATTAGAGATAGTATTAGAAACAAGGAAGAGGCTTACAAATTGGACAGAAAAAAACAACAGGCCTGAGGATTGGGAGCAGTTTAGAATTCAGCAAAGGAGAACCATGGGATTGATTAAAAAGGGGAAAATAGAGTATGAGAGTAAGTTTGCAGGGAACATAAAAACTGACTCTAAAAGTTTCTATAGGTATGTGAAGAGAAAAAGATTGGTGAAGATAAATGTAGCTCCCTAACGGTCAGAAACAGGGGTACTTATAATGGGGAACAAAGAAATGGCCGACCAACTAAATACATACTTTGGTTATGTCTTCACAAAGGAGAACACGAAAAACATACCAGATATGCTGGCGAACACAGGGGTTAGTGAGAGGGAGGGATTGAAAGAAATCAGTATTAGGGAAATTGATGGAATTGAAGGCCGATAAATCCCCGGGGCCTGATAATCTACATCCCAGACTACTTAAGGAAGTGGCCCTAGAAATAGTAGATGCATTGGTGGTCATCTTCCGAGATTCTATAGACTCTAGAACAGTCCCTACAGATTGGAGGGTAGCTAATGTAACCCCACTTTTTAAACAGGGAGGCAGAGAGCAAACAGGGAATTATAGACCAGTCAGCCTGACATCGGTAGTGAGGAAAATTCTAGAGGCCATTATAAAAGGTTTAATAACTGAGCACGTGGAAAACAGTGGCAGAATCAGACAGAGTCAGCATGGATTTACGAAAGGGAAATCATGCTTGACAAATCTATTGGAATTTTTCAAGGATGTAACTCGTAGAGTTGAAGAGGGGCAGCCAGTGGATGTGGTTTATTTGGACTTTCAGAATGCTTTCAACAAAGTCCCACTAAGAGATTGGCATGTAAAATTAAAGTTCATGAGATTGGGGATAGTGTATTGAGATGGATAGAAAACTGGTTGGCAGACAGGAAACAAAGAGTAGGAATAAATGAGTCTTTTTCCGAATGGCAGGCAGTGACTCGTGGGATACCACAGGGATCGGTTCTGGGACCCCAGTTATTCACAATATATGTGTATGATTTAGATGAGGGAGTTAAATGTAATATTTCCAAATTTGCAGATGACACAAAGCTGGGTGGGAGGGTGAGCTGTGAGGATGATGCAGAGATGCTTCAGTGTGATTTGGACAAGCTGAGTGAGTGAGCAAATGCTTGGCAGATGCAGTATAATGTGGATAACTGTGAGGTTATTCATTTTGGTAGCAAAAACAGGAAGGCAGATTATTATCTGAATGGCTATAAATTGAGAGAGGGGAATGTGCAACGAGACCTGGGAGTCCTTGTACACCAGTCGCTGAAAGTAAGCATGCATGTGCAGCAGGCGGTAAAGAAGGCAAATGGTATGTTGGCCTTCATAACCAGAGGATTCGAGTACAGGAACAGGGATGTCTTGCTGCAATTATACAGGGCCTTGGTGAGGCCACACCTGAAATATTGTGTGTAGTTTTGGTCTCCTTATCTGAGGAAGGATGTTCTTGCTATAGAGGGAGTGCAGCGAAGGTTTACCCGACTGATTCCTGGGATGGCAGGACTGACATATGGGGAGAGGTTGAGTCGTTTAGGATTATATTTGCTGGAGTTCAGAAGAAACATAGAAACTAGGAGCAGGAGTAGGCCATTCGGCCCTTCTAGCCTGCTCTGCCATTCATTATGATCATGGCTGATCATCCAACTCAATAGCCTGCTCCCGCTTTCTCCCCATACCTTTGATCCCTTTCGCCCCAAGAGCTATATCTAACTCCTTCTTGAAAAGACACCCTGGTCTTGTTGCACATTCTCCTCTCTCAATTTATAGCCATTCAGATAATAATCTGCCTTCCTGTTTTTGCTACCAAAATGGATAACCTCACATTTATCCACATTATACTGCATCTGCCATGCATTTGCCCACTCACTCAGCTTGTCCAAATCACACTGAAGCATCTCTGCATCCTCCTCACAGCTCACCCTCCCACCCAGCTTTGTGTCATCTGCAAATTTGGAGATATATTTAATTCCCTCATTTAAATCATTAATATATGTTGTGAATAACTGGGGTCCCTGCACCGATCCCTGCGGTACCCCAGAAATACTGATTTCTTTCAGTTCATCCCTCTCACTAAACCCTGTGTTCCCCAACATTTCTGGTATGTATTTCATGTTCTCCTTTGTGAAGACAGAACCAAAGTATGTACTGCTTGCCATTCGGAAAAAAGACCCGTTTATTCTCACTCTTTGTTTCCTGTCTGCCAACCAGCTTTCTATCCATCTCAATATGCTACCCCCAATCCCATGCGCTTTAATTTTACATGCCAATCTCTTATGTGGGACTTTATCGAAAGCCTTCTGAAAGTCCAAATACACCACATCCACTGGCTCCCCCTCATCAACTCTACGAGTTACATCCTTGAAAAATTGCAGTAGATTTGTCAAGCATGATTTCCCTTTCATAAATCCATGCTGACTCTGTCCGATTCTGCCACTGTTTTCCACGTGCTCAGCTATTAAACCTTTTATAATGGACTCTAGAATTTTCCCCACTACCGACGTCAGGCTGACTGGTCTATAATTCCGTTTTTTCTCTGCCTCCCTTTTTAAATAGGGTTACATTAGCTACCCGCCAATCTGTAGGGACTTTTCCAGAGTCTATAGAATCTCGAAAGATGACCACCAATGCATCTACTATTTCTAGGGCCATTTCTTTAAGTAGTCTGGGATGTGGATTATCAGGCCCTGGGGATTTATCGGCCTTCAATCCCATCAATTTCCCCAACACCATTTCCTTACTAATACTGATTTCTTTCAGTTCATCCCTCTCACTAAACCCTGTGTTCCCCAACATTTCTGGTATGTATTTCATGTTCTCCTTTGTGAAGACAGAACCAAAGTATGTATTTAGTTGGTCAGCCATTTCTTTGTTCCCCATTATAAATTCCCCTGTTTCTGACTGTTAGGGACCTACATTTATCTTCACCAATCTTTTTCTCTTCACATACCTATAGAAACTTTTAGAGTCAGTTTTTATGTTCCCTGCAAACTTACTCTCATACTCTATTTTCTCCTTCCTAATCAATCCTATGGTCCTCCTTTGCTGAATTCTAAACTGCTCCCAATCATCAGGCCTGTTGTTTTTTCTGTCCAATTTGTATGCCTCTTCCTTGTTTCTAATACTATCTCTAATTTCCCTTGTAAGCCATAGTTTGGCCACCTTTCCTGTTTTACTTTTGCTCCAGACAGGAATAAACAATTGTTGCAGTTCACCCCTGCGCTCTTTGAATGTTTGCCATTGCCTATCCACCGTCATCCCTTTAAGTAATGTTTCCCAATCCATCATAGCCAACTCGCGCCTCATATCATTGTAGTTTCCTTTATTAAGATTCAGGACCCAAGTTTCAGAATCAACTACATCACTCTCCATCTTGAAGAATTCTATCATATGATGGTCGCTCATCTCCAAGGGGCCTCGCACAACTAGATTACCAATTATTCCTTTGTCATTACGTATTACCTAGTCTAGGATGGCCTGTTCTCTCATTGGTTCCTCAATGTATTAGTCCAGAAAAACATTCCATATACACTCCAGGAATTCCTCCTCTACGGTATTGTTACTAATTTGGTTTGCCCAATCTATATGCATATTAAAGTCGTCCATAATTACAGATGTTCCTTTATTACGTGCGGGGGGGATCTCATAGAAACATTAAAATTCTAACAGGACTAGACAGGGTAGATGTAGGAAGGATGTTCCCAATGGTGGGGGAGTCCAGAACCAGGGCTCACAACCTGCGGATACGGAGTAGACCATTTAGGACTGAGATGAGGAGAAATTTCTTCACCCAGAGGGTGGTGAGCCTATGAAATTCGTTATCACAGAAAGTAGTTGAGACCAAAACATTGTATGTTTTCAAGAAGGAGTTAGATATAGCTCTTGGGGCGAAAGTGATCAAAGGATATAGGGAGAAAGCAGGAGCAGGCTATTGAGTTGGATGATCAGCCATGATCATTATGAATGGCAGAGCAGGCTTGAATGGCCTATTCCTGCTCCTAGTTTCTTTGTTTCTATGTAAGCATTCGGGGCAGGCATTAGCTGAATGCAAGAATATAGTGCAGGAGGATAGAAGAGTATCAACTCCATCAAAGCCCCACCCTTTGAATGTAAACTCTTTCATCCTGACATCCAACTACACTCGGGACACCTTGATGAATGGCCGAGCAGGCTCGAGGGGGCCAAATGGCCTACTTCTGCTTCTATTTCATATGTTCATATGTACATAAATCAAACACTCCCAGGGCGGGTGCAGCATGGGGTTAGACGTAGAGTAAAAGCTCCCCGACATTGTCCCATCAAACACTCCCAGGACAGCAACAACATGTGTTAGATACAGACTAAAGCTCTGGTCTGCATGTTTTCTGTCTGCTTTATAGCTTAATCGGACGTATCTCACCTTTTCCCTTAAATGCCTCATCCTTGTATCTGATCTATTTTTTTTTCCCACTGGTGTATGTTTATAACCTTTCACCATATTACTTTGGAGTAATATTTACGAGTAACTTTTACGGAGTCAATTGGTACTTCCCCAATTCATCTTCCTTGGTTGATTCTTGACTGCCCTCAGATTTGGCCTAGGAAGATGCCCAGTTATGTGAAACTGCTACTGGCAGCCAATGCCACCTTTCCAGGGCATCTAGGGATAGGCAATGAATGCCAGATTTCCCAATGATACTGGCGTCCAGAGAATAAATAATGTTAAAAAAAAACAACAAATAACTTGGAGTAAAGTGATATTGGAGCAAGTGTTTCTTTGGTTCTTGGGAAGTTTATAGTTCGTGTCCCTTCCCTATAGTAGCTGTACGCCTGCTTCCAAGTTTTGCATCCTGTGATAATAACCTCCAATATTTCTTTCACTTTCTCTCTTGTTTAAAAGGAAAATTGCTGACAACCTTATTGTGAAATCTATCCGCGAAAAAAAAAGTTGCAGCGTTCATGTTCCTGCTTGCTTTTAAACCATGTGGGGGAAGCCAGGGACGAGATACTTCTTACTAATTGGCTTGTGGGCACAGTGGCAGATTCTGCACATGCCCAGACTGGTCAGTATCACGGGAACAGCAAGCTCGGGTACTTGATTACTTCAGCTTTGCTGTTGCTCTGGGCAGGATATCAACTCCCAGCTGCAGGGCTTTGGAGAGCGGCTGAGGTCTTCAAGTTTAAACATCAGTGCAGTTGCCCACAGAGACAAAATAGAGCTTTATGTCAGAAAGCTTATTTGAGTCCTGGATATTTATTAAAAACAGTTGCTTGGCACTACAGAACTTGAATCTTGTTAAAAATAGAGACATGTTGCCGAAGTTTTTTTTTGTCTCAGGCTCATCATGACAAACACAAGAATTTATACTACAGGAGAAAAGGATGCTGATTGGTTGGTAAGTCGACCCTATTGGCTGAGGCGTTGCCATTGAGACAGCAACAGAGAGCTATAGGCTTCCCGAGCTCCGAGTGATCGTTTGAAATTTGACATTCTTGCATTTGTCCGGATGAGTGCAAGACCCAAAGCTTCAGTAACATGTCTCTCTTTTCAGCAATATTGTTAAAAATATGTTCTGGAAGGTTGATTAGAACAGCTGCCACCTCCCTGACTGGCCATTGTTAAGAGTATTTTGATTTATTTTGATTTAACTCCATTTCAATGAATGGGCAAAAATTTCAATGAGCTTTCTTGGGTGTTTGCACTCTTCTCTCTTTATATTTCCCGATAGTTCCTAAGCCCAGGCAGTCCATTAGCCCGAGACACAGGAACAGAACCCAGAAGCCTCTCTGCCACCAGCAAGGCACGAGTTTAAGAGCGTGTTGGAATACCCACCCCGTGTCTGGATGAGTGCAGCTGTGTCAACACTCAGTAAGCTCGACGTCACCCAGGACAAAACAGTCAGCTTGCTGCCAACTCATCCATTACCTTAAACATTCACTCCCTCCAGCGCTGGTGCACAGTGGCTGCAGTGTCCACACGATGCACTGCAGCACCTCTCAAAGGCTCCCTCGACAGCACTTCGCAAACCCATGGTCTTCAGAAGGACAAGGGCAGCAGACGTGTGGGATGCCCGCCACTTCCAAGTTCCCCTCCAACCAATATCCCTTCCAACTTGGTCATGTAGCGCCTGTCTCTTAACTTTCTCCCTAACAGCACTGTGGAGGTATCTACAACACATGGACTGCAGCGGTACAAAAAGAACCACCACCACCACCACCATCTTCTCAAGGGCAATTAGGAATGGGCAATAAATTCTGGCCTGGCCAGCAACTCCCACGGCCCGAAAATGTTTTGCTTTCCCAAAAGGCAAACCTTCCCCATAAAGTTTAAGCCTTGCTTTGCACGTAGGGGCAATTGAGGGGCTTAATCCTGGGGTTACTCACTGCTGGTTGGCCAGGTTAATGGTTAGAGTGGTCAAACAGTAAATGGGAAATTGATGTGTGGCAGCCTCCTGTCTCCTATGCACTGTGATTGTCAACTCTTATTTGATCCTGAGATCGCCACTCTGGCGCAGCAGTCTCTGCCGCATTTGCTGCAGAGGGAGACAGTGGGCTGAGAAGGGGCACGATTTGCCAGCCTGGGCCCTCTTCCCGACCTGCTAAACTTTTCGTTTCTGCTTGCCAGTTCCAAATCAGTCATCCTCCAGAGCCACGGCCATCAGCGATTGTCTCCCAGTTTTCAGTCTCAATATCCACCACCTTCATATCCCGCTTGACAGGGTTAGGCACGGGCAATGGGTACAGGTGGGTGAGAGCATTGAACCTGGCCCCCTCGGTGAGAGGGCTAAACCTGGGTACAGGCAGTAGTGAAGATCAAACACTTGTTGGGTGAGAGGATTCAGTCCACCCAGAGAGGTCAGGGGGTCCACTCATTTGTTATTTATTTAGTGACTGCAAATCCCTGAAGCCCAGCGATAGCCTCCTCATGTGCTGAGTTTAAGGTGAATAGTCCGTAGAGGGGACACTCTTCAATAATGTGCAGTGTTGTTTGTGTTTCTCCACAAGTACATAAGGGGTTTGTACTGAGGCCCCAGAAGCGGAGGTTGGCTATACAGGGGCCTTGGCCTGTCCTGTACCTGTTTACCACTCTCTTGCTGTGGTAGTTCAGAGCCTGTCTTTCAACAGATGGGGTTTGCCACAAGGAACTGGTTAGTGACTTCCCGTGTTTCCTATTCCTTGATCCAAAGGATGTCTGATGGTGGATCTTGCTCAGGAAGGGTGCTCCACATTGGGCCGAGATGGAAGGCAGGCAGTAGGTGGGCTGAACAGGTCACCATGGGGTGGTAAGTGAGGTGCAGCATGGATGGTTTCAAACAGCTTGTGGATTTTCATCAGTTGGCAAATGTTGGGTGGGATAATGTTCGCAATGACTGGATCCAGTGGAGGAATGTTAAGCAGAGGGATCCGGGTTTGGGTGCGCATTGTTGCGTTCGATTGAGTGTCCACAAGATGCGTGTGCGTCATTCAATGATAGTGATAAGTGAGCTTATTACTGTGCCTTTAGGAGCTGAGCTAATTAAAATTTACCCTTGGAGCCAGGCCGTAACATGCCCTTGGCTTAGCTGGTGAAAAACAATAGCTGTAAACAGCATCACAAACTGCTTCTCACACGTGTTGCTCTCCAAGCTACCTCCTCAATCAATCAATTTGCATAGGGATTTGAGTCTCAGCTGCCAAGTTCACATTCTACCCTCTAGTTCCGGAGTAAGGAATGGGCACTCCCCCTACCACCCTCGCTCCACCCCCACCCCCACCAGCCATATTGCTCAGTGAGTAAAAGACACTGCCCCACACAGACAAGTAAAGCCCCAGTTTCCACCTCCGTACTTATAAGGTAGCAAAGATAAGTGGCTCCCATTAGTTGATGCTACAAGGACTAGGGGACACAGATTTAAAGGTTTTGGTTAGCGGATGCGATTGGGGGGAGGGGGGTGGTGGAGAATGTGAGGAAGAACATTTTTTTCTCGTAGCGCGTGGTAATGGCCCTGGAACTCGCTGCCTCCGAGCGTGGTAGAAGCAGAAACAATTTCAAAGGGAAATTGAATGGGCACTCGAGGGAAATAAGCTTGCAGGGCCATGGGGATAGAGCTGTGGGGTAGAATGGGACTGACTGGGTTACTCCCAGAGAGCTGGCACGGTCTCGATGGGCTGAATGGTCTCCTCTATGCTATAATGACTCTGCGACACAGTGCTGAGTTCTACAAACATACGAATTAGGAGCAGGAGTAGGCCGCTTGGCCCTTCGACAGCAATGTGGTTGACTCTTAACTGCCCTTTGAACAAGGGCAGTTAGGGATGGGCAATAAATGTTGGCCTAGCCAGCGACGCCCACATCCCATGAATGAATAAAAAAAAAAGTTAAGAGTCAACCCATTGCTGTGGGTCTGGAATCACATGCAGGCCAGACTGGGTAAGGATGGCAGATTCCCTTCCCTAAAGGACATTAGTGAACCAGGTGGGTTTAACAGCGCTTGACAATGGTTTCATGGTCGCCGCTACTGAGTCTAGCTTTTCGATTTAAATTCAATCAATTTGCTGCCATGGTGGGATTTGAACCTGTGTCCCCAGAATGTGAGCTTGGGCCTCTGGATTACTAGCCCAACGGCATTACCACTACACCACCCCCCAGGTCCCCCTCCAGATTTGCACACAGGAAGCTCCCACCAACAGCAACATGACAGTGAGCAGATAGCCTGTGGTCTTGTTGGTCGAGGAATAAATATTCATATTTCAGGCATCCACGGTTTAATGTCTCATTTGTAGGATGGCACCTGCAACAGTGCAGCGCTTGGGAACGTCAGCCTGGGTTTTATTTTTTCCCACCCCCCACGCACCCCGGTGCCCCGAGCCTCTGGAACCCACAACCTTCTGACTCCGAGCCAGGAGTGCTACCCACTGAGCCACGGTGTGGAGGGGTGAAATTTCATTCAGCACCTGATTAGAACAGTGAAAAAGACACCCAACCGTGATATTATAGATTGTGCCCTTGGAGCACTGTAACGCTAGGGTGAGCTATTAGTGGTGTGGGCCTGTCACTGGCTGCGGGAGCAATTTGAGGTGATAATTAAGAGCGTCACTCAAGAAGTGATCTCCCAGTTCCAAAGGAGAGTCATTAACATAATGACTTTTAAAGGAGTAGGGGAGTGGAAGCCTTGTGCATTCAGATACTTGGCTCTTCAATGTGGGAGGTCAAATTGATAAAAGTTACAATGAGAAAACCTTGGATGCTAAGATGTCGTTAGTGCGGATGCGAGAGTACAAAAGTGTAATTCCAAATCTATGCAAATTACTGAGGAAGCCGCAGTTTAAGTATCGCCTCCGGTGCGGGGACCTGACTTTGGCAGGAGTGGGAAGCTAGCACTAGGATTTTTATCCCACATCAGGAGGCCATTCAGCCCATTGTGTTTGTGCTGAGCTGTTTTGAAACCCCCCCCCCCCCCCCACCCCCAGCATTTTTCACTCAGTTACTACAGCCACTCTCAAAATGACCTTGACCAGTCGTATGGTGTTTGAGTCCTCGACAACAATTGTATTTATGTAGCGCCATACCACTTTGAAGCACTTCATACAGACCGCAGCAGCCACTCCGCACAGCAAGTGACTGGCTTGCCTGTTTGCTTGGTGGTGCAGGTTAACAGGTATCGGGTATTGCTCTCGGAGGGGAAATCAGGAAAATTGATGGCTCTTCTTGGTGCCGGTGCTCTTTAACATTCACTGGAACAAGCAGGCGGAGCTTAGGTTTTGTAGTTTAAGGGATTAATTCTGTGATTTGCTAATGAGACAGTATACATCATCAGAGGAAGTGATGGGGAGACAGTGGCGTACTGGTAATATCACTGGATTAGTAATCCAGAGGCCCATTCTAACGCTCTAGGGCATGAGTTCAAATCCCGCCAAGGCAGCTGGTGGAATTTAAATTTAATTAATAAATCTGGAACAGAGACCCTGTCTCAGTATTGGTAACCATGAAACTATCATCGACCTACATCAGGAGATATCGGGACAGGTTTAACCAAAAGCTTGGATAAAGAGAGAGATTTTAAGGAGCGTCCGAAAGGAGGAGAATGAGGCAGAGGCGGGCGGAGAGGTTTGGGTGGGAGTTCCAGAACTTAGGGCTTCGGCAGCTCAAGGCACGGCCACCAGTGGTGGAGTGACTAAAATCCGGGGTGCTGAAAGGCCGGAATTTGAGGAGCGTAAAATGAGGAGGTTAATTGGGTGGGCAGAGGGTGTGATAGAAAGAACTGGGGCCTATACAGCACCTTTCACAACCTCAGGACATCCCAAAGTGCTTTAGAAGTGAAGCCACTGCTGTAATGTTGGAAGTTTAAGATAATTAAGATAATCAGTTGAGCTCATAACGTGGCTCACTTATGCTTGCTAGAAGCAACACATTCATATGGAGGGACCCGTCCTCTGCATCCTGTGCAAACAAAAGGAATATGTTCAAGCCTTGCACCTTTTTTGAATTACCTGGGAGCTCGGGGAGCCTATAGTGCCCCATTGCTTTTTCCATGGCAATGTCTCAAGCAATCAGAGCTGGCTTGCCAACCAACGAACACCCTTTTCCCCCGTAGTACGAATTGTTGTGATCGTTTGAAATTTGCCATTCTTGCGTTTGTCCCGACGAGCGCAAGGTGAAAAGCATCGGCAGCATGCCCCTCTCTTCTGCAATAGACAGTGTTGGAGATGATGGGGTGGATGGTACAAGCTCGGTGGAAGGAGTTTGAATGGTTGGGCTAGAATCAGTGGATGGGTAGAATGGCTGTGTGCAAGCAGCGACCTTCATTAGCCAGATGGCGTTTGGCTTTTCAGCCTGTGCCTTCTCGGGTTCCGAAACCACACCATATCAACTTTTAACCTTTGTTTCTGTAAACCAAAAGGCATTCCAGAATATAGCTGGAAGCTCTGACCATGACAGACTAGTGGATTAGGTAGACTGTGATCAGTTTGCTGTGACTCCAAAATGTTCCCCTGGCTGTGAGAGGCCTCAGAAAGGGCTTTTCCCTCTGGGTTGGAGGTGTATTGAGGAGACTAGTGGCAGAAGCAGGTGGTATGTTGAGTTTCAGAGGGCGTCTGGGGTGGGACTGGAAAGCAGTAGCAATGATCCCTGTCAATTGGCATTGCCTTTCTGCAGTTGTCGGCTGTTCTCTCATTGCAGGTGGTTCTCCATTTCATGGTGGGCTCCCCCAGTGCAGCAGTTAGTCAGGACCTGGCTCAGCTCCTCATTCAAGCTGGACTGATGAAGAGGTAAGTTGAGGCACTCGGTGGGCAGCCTAAGTTGGCAACCCTTCCAGTACATGGCATTGGATGGCCAGCATGGCACAGTGATCCCATTCCAAGCCCCCCAGATACTTGGTCCCACCGTAGCACCCACTCGCCAGCCCGGTTGAAATGGGCAACTCCCCAGTAGGGGCTAGTGATCAAACCAGGACCTTCCTCATCTCTCTGGCCCTGCACCAGAGCAAGTGGTGATCAAATATAGTAACAGATAAGTAGGAAAAAGCACGACGGTTGTCTCTTTCCATGGCTAAGTGCCAATTGAAATCTGCTTGCTCGGCTCTCGTGCTCTCTCTCCCCCTCTCTCTCCCCCTCTTTGACCCCCCTCTCTGACCCATCTCTCCACGCCCCTCTCTCCCCTCCCTCTCCCCCCCTGCCACTCCTCCCCCCCTCTTCCCCCTTCTCTTCCCCCTTCTCCTCCCCCCTCTATTCCCCCCCCTCTTCCCCCCCTCTCTTCCCCCCTCTTCCTCCCTCTCTTCCCCCCTCTCTCTCTCCCCCTTTTCTCTCCCCCTTTTCTCTCCCCCTTTTCTCTCCCCCTCTCTCTCCCCCTTCTCTCTCCCCCTTCTCTCTCCCCACCTCTCTCTCCCCACCTCTCTCTCCCCACCTCTCTCCCCCTTTTCTCTCCTCCTTTTCTCTCTCCCCCTTTTCTCTCTCCCCCTTTTCTCTCTCCCCCTTTTCTCTCCCCCTTTTCCCTCCCCCTTTTCCCTCCCCCTTTTCCCTCCCCCTTTTCCCTCCCCCATTTCCCTCCCCCATTTCCCTCCCCCATTTCCCTCCCCCATTTCCCTCCCCCATTTCCCTCCCCCATTTCCCTCCCCCATTTCCCTCCCCCTTTTCCCTCCCCCTTTTCCCTCCCCCTTTTCCCTCCCCCTTTTCCCTCCCCCTTTTCCCTCCCCCTTTTCCCTCCCCCTTTCCTCCCCCTTCTCTCTCCCCCTTCTCTCTCCCCTTCTCCCACTCTCTCTCTCCCCCTCTCTCTCTCCCCCTCTCTCTCTCCCCCTCTCTCTCCCCCCCATCTCTCCCCCCCATCCCCCTCTCTCTCCCCCCTCTCTCCCCCCCCATCTCCCCCCCTCTCTCCCCCTCTCTCTCCCCCTATCTCTCCCCCTCTCCCTCCACTCTCTTCCTCCCCCTCTCCTCTCTCTCCCCATTCTCTCTCCCCATTCTCTCTCCCCACCTCTCTCTCCCCACCTCTCTCCCCCTTTTCTCTCCTCCTTTTCTCTCCTCCTTTTCTCTCCCCCTTTTCTCTCCCCCTTTTCTCTCCCCCTTTTCTCTCCCCCTTTTCTCTCCCCCTTTTCTCTCCACCTTTTCTCTCTCCCCCTTTTCTCTCTCCCCCTTTTCTCTCCCCCTTTTCTCTCTCCCCTTTTCTCTCTCCCCCTTTTCTCTCTCCCCCTTTTCTCTCTCCCCCTTTTCTCTCTCCCCCTTTTCTCTCTCCCCCTTTTCTCTCTCCCCCTTTTCTCTCTCCCCCTTTTCTCTCTCCCCCTTTTCTCTCTCCCCCTTTTCTCTCTCCCCCTTTTCTCTCTCTCCCCCTTTTCCCTCCCCCTTTTCCCTCCCCCTTTTCCCTCCCCCTTTTCCCTCCCCCTTTTCCCTCCCCCTTTTCCCTCCCCCTTCTCTCTCCCCCTTCTCTCTCCCCCTTCTCCCACTCTCTCTCTCCCCCTCTCTCTCTCCCCCTCTCTCTCCCCCACTATCTCTCCCCCCCATCCCCCTCTCTCTCCCCCCTCTCTCCCCCCCCATCTCCCCCCCTCTCTCCCCCCCTCTCTCCCCCTCTCTCTCCCCCTATCTCTCCCCCTCTCCCTCCACTCTCTTCCTCCCCCTCTCCTCTCTCTCCCCATTCTCTCTCCCCATTCTCTCTCCCCATTTTCTTTCCCCCTCTCCCTCCACCCTCTCCCCCCCTCTCTTCCCCCTCTCTCTCCATCTCCCTCTTCCCCTCTCTCTCCATCTCCCTCTCCCCCTCTTTCTCCATCTCCCTCTCTGTTGCATGAGCAGTGTCTGTGGATGAATAGTTGAAGACATCACCTTAAGGTTGAGGTTTCTCGCCACCCCCCCTCTCCCCAGCCAAGCTCCATCTGGAAAGGTTATTTGACACCTTGGCAGATTCAGAGGTGACAGAACGCAGCAGAACCAGAACTACAGACCATACTGACGAGGTACAAGTGGCCACACGCAAACATGTACGAACGCAAGCACGCACACCTTACACCACCCCCCCCTTACACCCCCCCCCCCTTATACCCCCCCTTACACCCCCCCCCTTACACCCCCCCCTTACACCCCCCCCTTACACCCCCCCCTTTCACCCCACCTTACACCCCCCCTTACAACTCCCCCCTTACACCCCCCCTTACACCCCCCTTACACACCCCCCTTACACACCCCCCCGCTTACACCCCCCGCTTACACCCCCCGCTTACACCCCCCCATACACCCCCCTTATGCACACCCCCCCTTACACCCCCCTTACACATTCCCCCTTTACACCCCCCCCTTTACACCCCCCCTTTTCACCCCCCCCTTTACACCCCCCCCTTTACACCCCCCCCTTTACACACACCCCATTACACACACCCCCTTACGCACATGCGCGCACGCACACCCTTACACACACAGACCCTTACACACATACACACGCATTCACATGCGCGCACACACACACACACACACACACACACACACACACACACACACACACACACACACAAACACAACCTTAATGGCAGTAACCAGGCATTGCTAGAATGACGGACCGGGTGGAATGTCTGTTTCCTGTCCCACTCCGATGTTAATCTCCATCGAAGTCATTGGAGAGTAATGTTGGATGGGGAATAAACAGATGCTGCACCCGGCATCAAGGGATTCCTGCATGGAAAGGAAGACCGAAGTTAACTCCCCCGGTCCCCTGGCGTCAGAGTGTTGGTGCCTGAATGCAGCTGTGTTATTGGGCAGACAGTGAAGATGTGAATACAACTGTATTTAGTCATTAGCGATAAGGCTGACCAGCACACTGACGGTTTCATGGTGAGCTGTTTGCAGTATTAGGGATACAGGCTGACCAGCACATTGACGGTTTCATGGTGAGCTGTTTACAGTATTAGGGATACAGGCTGACCAGCACAGTGACGGTTTCATGGTGAGCTGTTTGCAGTATTAGGGATACAGGCTGACCAGCACATTGACGGTTTCATGGTGAGCTGTTTACAGTATTAGGGATACAGGCTGACCAGCACACTGACGGTTTCATGGTGAGCTGTTTGCAGTATTAGGGATACAGGCTGACCAGCACACTGACGATTTCATCTGTGCCTCTTACAAATTGAAGTTGTTCTGGGTCCAGTTGAAATCAAGACTGTCTTTGTCTCTTCATGTTCATTTGAACAGGGAGACATGTCATTCCATGACTCCACATTGACTGGTAGCTTTTAATTTTCTATCTTCTATGTAACTTCCAGTGACTCGCTCTGGAGTCAGACGTTGTCCTTCCCGCCTCTGGGATTGTGTAGGGTATACGAACACACACAAACGTACATTATATTCGTTCTAATAAAAACAGAAAGTGCTGGAAAAACTCAGCAGGTCTGGCAGCACCTGTGGGGAGAGAAACAGAGTTAACGTTTTGAGTCCATATGACTCTTCTTCAGAACCCGATGAGTTCAGATGAAGAGTCATTTGATCTCGAAACATTAACTCTGTTTCTCCCTCCACAGATGCTGCCAGACCTGCTGAGTTTTTCCAGCACTTTCTGTTTTTATCAGGGCAAATACAAATGTATGTTTGATATGTGCTCATGTACCCCACCCAGTCCCAGAGGGGGGAAGGACATTGCCTGACCCACTGATCTAAACCTTGACGTGTCAGCTTAAATGTGCAGCCGTATTAGACCAAAGAAGAAGTGTCCTTGATGTTAGTGAGATAATAGGAAAAATGTAAATAAATGTGGGAAAAGATGCAGTGACAGTACAGTCCTGTTCATAGGGCACCAGCTGGGAGCAGATAGAAAAATGTCAGTGTGATCAGCAACTTTGAGAAGCCTGTCAACAACCCTGGCAGACGGAAAGGGAGTGAGGCACAGGAGAGCAGGCACATTAATTATCAATCCTGTCAGAAGCAGCTGAACCCATCCTTGTCTCCTCTCCATATCCCCTTGCGCTGTACAAGTGCCCAGCACACACATCTGTCCAACCGTATTGGCCAGGCATCAATCATGGCCAGTGGGACCCATGCTCAGGATTTCACGGCTGATGCCCTGTTTAGTTTTGTGTGGTACCGAACAGGAAACTGGTTGGAGATGGGAGGGCTGATAGGTTCTTTGCAACAATTTGCAAATTAGATACAGAGTAAAGTTCCCTCTGCCCTGCCCCATCAAACACTCCCAGGACAGGTACAGCACGAGGTAAATGCAGAGAAAAGTTGCCTCTACATTGTTCCATCAAACACTCCCAGGACAGGTACAGCACGGGGTTAGATACAGACTACAGCTCCCTTTACACTGTCCCCATCAAACACCCCCAGGACAGGTACAGCACGAGTTAAATGCAGAGTAAAGTTGCCTCTACATTGTCCCATCAAACACTCCCAGGACAGGTACAGCATGGGGTTAGATACAGAGTACAGCTCCCTTTACACTGTCCCCATCAAACACTCCCAGGACAGGTACAGTGCGGGGTTAGATACAGAGTACAGCTCCCTTTACACTGTCCCCATCAAACACACCCAGGACAGGTACAGCACGGGGTTAGATACAGAGTAAAGCCCCCTCTACACTATCCCCATCAAACACACCCAGGACAGGTACAGCGCGGAGTTAGACGCAGAATAAATTTCCCTCGACACCCGATTCTTAATTCAGAGATGCTTGCTTCTGATTTGAATTCAAAAGGATGTTTGCCCTAAATTCCCATTTTCCCATGTGTTATTTACGTTGCTGAATTCAGTTCAGGGAATTATTCACAATTTAATTTTAAATGCAAAAATCGACTTCAAGCAATGTGAGTTGTTTCAACATTTACAGAGTGATCGGTCTCACTGCTGCTTGCTGGTTTCCCCTGAGTATCTGCTCACATTCTATTTCTTTCTGTCGCAGTGAAGCATCGGAGGCTCCCTGTATCACATCAGCCGGCTTCCAGTTCCTGCTTCTGGACACGTGCTCCCAGCTCTGGTACTTCATGCTCCAGTATCTGCACACAGCCGAGGTAAGGCCAGCGCAGAGACAATTACTGCCACTTTTTAGGGGGAGCTGTGCCTTCATCTTTGTAACCGTGTCAGCCGTGGCTCATCTGGTAGCACTCTCGCCTCTGAATCACCAAGGTTCTGGGTTCAAGTTCCACTCCAGGACTTGAGTACAGAACTATCCAGGCTGATGCTCCAGTGCAATACCAAGGGGATGCTGCACTGTCAGAGGTGCCATGTTTCGAATGAGACGGTATAAACCGGGCCCCCCCCCACCTGTCTGCTTGGGTGGCTGTTAAAGATCCCATGGTACTATCTCGAAGAAAAAGAGCAGGGGAGTTATCCCTTGTGTCCTGGCCAAAATTTATCCCTTAATCAACATCACAAAAAAGAAACATTATCTGTTCTTGATCGCTTTGCTGAACAGGTATTGGCTGCCGCAGTTCCAATTCTTCAAAAATTACCTCATTAGCTCTAAAGCACTTTGAGACACCCCGTGGTTTTGAAAAGCGCGATATAAATTCTTTTCTTTTAGTCCCCCGCTCTTGATGGGTTTTCAACCTGCCTGACTGTCTTTACCCTTCAGTGTCAGCAGTGGCTGGCTTTAATTCTTTCGTGCGATGTGGGCATCATGGCAAGGCAGCATTTGTTGCCCATCCCTAATTGCCCTTGAACTGAGTGGCTTGCTGGGGCCATGTCAGAGGGCAGTTAAGCGTCAGCCACATTGCTGTGGGCCCGGGGGTCACGCGTAGTCCAGACCAGGTAAGGATGGCAGATTTCCTTCTCTGAAGTACATTAGAAAAACAGCTGGGTTTTTACAACAATCGATTCTGGTTTCATGGTCACCATTACTGGGGCTAGCTTTATATATTTACATTCCAGATTTATTAATTAAATTTAAATTCCACCAGCAGCCATGGTGCGATTTGAACCCATGTCCCCAGAGTATTAGCCTGGGCCTCTGGATTGCTAGTCCAGTGATATTACCACTACAACAGCATTCCCTCCTTGCACCTTTGCCTTGGAGTTAGGTGGTCATGGGTTCAAGTCCAGCTCCAGAGACTTGAGTGCAAAGATCTACACTGACGCTCCTGGGGCCAGTACTAAGGGAGCTCTGTACTCAGAGATGCTGCCTTTCAGATGAGGCCCCATCTTCCTCCACAGGTGGATGTAGAAAATCTTGTGGCCCCTATTTTGAACAAGGGCAGGGGGGTTCTCCCCAGTGTCCTTGGCAATATTTATCCTCCAACTAATGTCAGTAAAACAGATCATCGCCTTGCTGCTGGGGCGGGGTGGGGGGGGGGGGTGGTGGTGGCTGGTGGGAAGATCTTGCTGTGTGCAAATTGTTGCTGCATTTCCTACATTGCAACATCAATATAACAACAAATTACATTTATATAGCACCTTTGACGTAATAAAACATCCCAAGATGCTACACAGGAGCATTAAACAACAATGTATGACACCGAGCCACATAAGGAGATATTAGGTCAGATGACCCAAAAGCTTGGTCAAAAAGTCAAAGGTTATAAGGAATGTCTTAAAGGAGAAAGGTGAGCTAGAGAGTTGGAGAGGTTTAGGGAGGGAATTCCAGAGCTTGGGGCCAAGGCAACTGAAGGCACAGCTACCAGTGGTGGTGAGGTTAAAATCGGGGATACCCGAGAGGTGAGAATTATACGAGCACAGATGTCTTGAGAGGTTTGTGGGGCTAGAGATGTTAGCAGAGATTGGGAGGGGTGAGGCTATGGAAGGATTTGAAAACAAAGATGCAGATTTTGAAGTCAAGACATTACTTGATTGGATGCCAGAATTGGAAAGGGGCAACGGAACATGAGTAGCAGAGTTTTGGATGACCCCAAATTTATGGAAGGTAGAATGTGGGAGACCAGCTAGGAGTGCACTGGAATGGTCAAGTCTGAGGCTAATAAGGGCATGAATGAGGGTTTCAGCAGCAGATGAGCTGAGACAGGGGAGTTATGGAGGTGCAAATAGGGGATCTTAGTATTGGCAAGAATGTGAGGTCGGGAGCTCACCTCGGAGTCGAATATAACACCAAGGTTATGAACAGACTAGTTAAGTCTTGGACTGTATCCAGGGAGCGGAATGGTGTCAGTAGCCAGGGAACTTAGTTTGGAGCAGGGACCAAAAGCAATGGTTTCAGTCTTTCCAATATTTAATGAAGGAAATTTCTGCTCGTCCAGTATTAGATGTTGGGTAAGAAGTGTGATAATTTAGCAACGGGGAAGGATCTGTGAGGGGTGGCGGTGGGGTAGAGCTGGCTGTCGTCAGCATACATGTGAAAATTAACACCGTGCTTTTGGATGATGTCGCCAAGGGGTGGCATGTGGGTGTGAAGTAGGAAAGGGCCAAGGATAGACGGGAGACACCGGTGGTAACAGCGTAATGGGAAAAGAAGTCATTGCAAGTGATAACCTGGTTGCAATTAGATGGTTAAGATTTGAACCAGATAAGAGCAGTTCCACCCAGCTGGACAACAAGTGGAGAGGTGTTGGAGGAGGACGGTATGGCCAGCCTTGTCAAAGTTTGCAGACCAGTCAAGGAGGATAAGGGAGGACAGTTTACTTTGTCACAGTCACATAGGATGGTGATTTGCGACTTTTGTCATGACTCGCTGGGGATAGTGCGCTGTAATATCAAGCCCCACTGTTCCCCGAGCCATGATATATGTGAAAAGTTTGACTATACCACCAGATTGCCCCAATTATACCTCACTGTTTAATTTAGGTTAACAGAATACGAGCACCAGGTTTGTAAACTTAATAAATAAATAACTGTTTATTGAACAGATTGTCTTTAACTAGTGGCAAAAGAAAGAAATATGAACTGCTAACTTTTAACACTATAACTTAAACTCTACCCCCTTCTTACATCCCTATACACACACAAAACACAAACAACATGGATTTTAAGGGCGGGATAAACAGTTCAATAGCACCATTCTGGAGTACAGGATTCGATGGGTTGATTTTGATCGATGTCCCCCAAATTCCATTCAGTCCTTGTTGATGACGCAAGGTGGTCTTCCAGCACTTTCGGTATTTAGTTCACTGGTTGAGAACTTGCTTTTCAATGTCTCTAACAGTGGTTTCCCCCATCTTCTTTTTACAGCGGTTTCCTCAGAGAGAGAAAGCAGGCTATAGAGACATGAGGAAAAGAGATTTTAGATGTTTTCTCTTTGCAGGCCAGGAGCTTTCTGTTGCTGCGCTCTTCACACAAAACCCTGGTCACCCGGTCAGGAACTAATTAAAATGCTGTTGTCAGGCCGTTCCCTTGGTCCAGGACTCTTTTCCAGCACCAGCCTGTCTTTCATGGCACACTCTGTTCCAGGACTGCAACATTGTATATCTCTCATCCTGTTCCAGTGGACATGTCCTTTAAACTGCAACCATTGTAATTCTAATCCATAGTCCTACAGAAAATAAAAAGATACATTCTTTACAACAGTCCAACAGAAATAAAAAGATATGTTCCTTACACTTTGATAAGAGTCAGTTCGATACTGCGGCAGAGCAACGCTTCAAACACTGCTTTGTTGAGTGTAAAGCACCTTGGGACATCCTGAGGTCATGAAGGCTGCTATATAAATGCAATATTTTTCCTCTCAATTAGCCTCAATGCACCTGGAATAGAGAGGGGGAAAATTCATCCAGGATTCCTGCTCACTTGACCACGATCGGGATAGATTGTAACTTTGGCTGAGCTGTGTGCTGCATCCCATGGTCAGAAAGGCCTGTTGATTCTCAATGTCTGAAAGCGGATATGAAGATCAGCAACTGTGGCAAAACCCCCTACAGAGTATCCAGGGCTCGAGGGCGTATGATTGTTAGGCAAATGCACTATTGATATGTTCAACAATCCTAACACTGGTTCTCGCTCTTTCCCCCTCCAGTCCCGAAGTATGGACCTGGTTGAGATCCTGTCCTTCGTATTCCAGCTGAGCTTCTCCACACTGGGCAAGGTGAGAGAGCTGCTGTCTTGAACAGCACTAAAATATCAATGAGACCAAAGCGTTGAGAGTCAGCTGCAGTTCAGTCAGCACATTCGCCTCTGAATTACAAGGTTATGGGTACATGCCCCAATCTAGGACCTGAGCACAAATATCCAGGGTGACAGTCCAGGGGGAAGAGAGAGAGATGGAGTCAGATAGATAGAGAGAGGGGGCGGGTCAGAGTCAGAGAGAGAGGGGGCGGGTCAGAGTCAGGCAGAGAGGGGGGTGGGTCAGAGTCTGATGGAGAGAGGAGGCGGGTCAGAGTCAAGGGGGGGGCGGGTCAGAGTCAAGGGGGGGCGGGTCAGAGTCAAAGGGGGGGGCGGGTCAGAGTCAAAGGGGAGGGCGGGTCAGAATCAGATAAAGGGGGGGCAGGTCAGAGTCAGGCAGAGAGGGGGGCGAGTCAGAGTCTGATGGAGAGAGGGGGCGGTTCAGAGTCAGATGGAGAGAGGGGGCGGGTCAGAGTCAGATAGAGAGAGGGGGGCTGGGTCAGAGTCAGATAGAGAGAGAGGGGGCAGGTCAGAGTCAGATAAAGGGGGTGCAGGTCAGAGTCAGATAGAGAGAGAGAGGGGGTGGGTCAGAGTCAGATAGAGAGGGGGTGGGTCAGAGTCAGATAGAGAGGGGGTGGGTCAGAGTCAGATAGAGAGGGGGTGGGTCAGAGTCAGATAGAGAGGGGGTGGGTCAGAGTCAGATAGAGAGGGGGTGGGTCAGAGTCAGATAGAGAGAGAGGGGGCGGGTCAGAGTCAGATAGAGAGAGAGGGGGTGGGTCAGAGTCAGATAGAGAGAGAGGGGATGGGTCAGAGTCAGATAGAGAGAGAGGGGGCGGATCAGAGTCAGATAGAGAGGGGGTGGGTCAGAGTCAGATAGAGAGGGGGTGGGTCAGAGTCAGATAGAGAGAGAGGGGGCGGATCAGAGTCAGATAGAGAGGGGGTGGGTCAGAGTCAGATAGAGAGGGGGTGGGTCAGAGTCAGATAGAGAGGGGGTGGGTCAGAGTCAGATAGAGAGGGGGTGGGTCAGAGTCAGATAGAGAGGGGGTGGGTCAGAGTCAGATAGAAGGAGGGGGCGAGTCAAGAGTCAGATAGAGAGGGGGTGGGTCAGAGTCAGATAGAAGGAGGTGGCGAGTCAAGAGTCAGATAGAGAAGGGGGTGGGTCAGAGTCAGATGGAGAAAGAGGGCGGATCAGAGTCAGATAGAGAGAGAGGGGAGGCCAGAGTCAGGGAGAGAGGGGAGGCCAGAGTCAGGGAGAGAGGGAGGGGAGATCAGATTCGGGGAGCGAGGGAGGGAGGGGAGGTCAGAGTCGGGGGGAGAGAGAGAGGGGGTGAGGTCAGGATGGGGGCGGGAAGGAGGGGAGGCCAGAGTTGGGGAGAGAGGGAGGGTAGGTCAGGGTCAGGGAGAGAAGGAGCGGAGGTCGGGGTCTGGGAGGGAGGGAGGGGAGGTTGGGGTCTGGGAGGGAGGAAGGGGATGTCGGAGTCTGGGAGGGAGGGTGGGGAGGTCGGGGTCTGGGAGGGAGGAAGGGGATGTCGGAGTTAGGGAGTGAGAGAGGGAGGGGAGGCCGGGGTTGGGGAGAGAGGGGAGGTCGGGGTCTGGGCGGGTGGGAGGGGAGGCCGGAGTTGGGGAGAGAGGGGAGGTCGGGGTCTGGGCGGGAGGGGAGGTGGGAGCGGGAGAGCAGATAGTGATCTGTGGGGGGTGGGGATAGAGAGAGAGAGAGAGCAGGCAGTGATTTGCAGGGAAGACTGAGCTCTTTGTGAATTTGGTTGATTTGCATTAACATCAATCGCCATAATTCCTCAGTAACTGAAGCTGATTAACATCGATATAAAAGCATTAATTAGAGCAGCATTGCATTGAAGTGCCTTTTTAAAAGGATCTAGCTGTCAGGGTTCTTGTTCTGCCAGAACTTTGAGTGCTGCTAATCTGATCACTCGAAATAAATCTCCATACCACCTACAAGCTGATGATAAATCTTTTGGCCACTTGCTGAGACTGCAAATGATTGCTTGCACAGTGACTTAATTCAGTGTATGTATATCCATTTCAAACACCAGGTTTCAGAAAAATAACACTCAAGTCTTCCCCAACTGGTATATTGTGGTCCATGGACAGGGTAGAGGATAATTTTAACTAGATTTGCTCAGTTGTAATGGGGAAATTTTGAGTTGACTGCCTATTTTACTCCCTCACCCCGAATTTACTCCTTGAAAGGGCAGACACAGGTGCGATGGGCCGAATGGCCTTGTTCTCTGCTGTACTATTCTATGATTGTAAGCGAACAGGGGTTGCAGATCAGGGAAGGATGTAAGTGGGCGTCCCACTCATTCTGCACCCGTTCACTGTTGCAAGGGTTAGGTGTAGGTCTGTGGCGTCCGCTCTCCACCTTTTACAGTGCTGATCAGATTGAATGGGACGAGGTGGTTAAGAGAGTGAAACCCCACCACTAACTGTATGTCAATGTTAATACTGTGACCACAAGAGTAGGTCAGAGGCTGGGAATCCTGAGAGAATAACTCACCTCCTAACTCCCCAAAGCCTCACCACCACTTACAAGACACACAAGTCAAGAGTGTGGTGGAACACTCCCCACTTGCCTGGATGAGTGCAGCTCTAACAACAACGCTCGGGAAGCTCCACACCATCCAGGACAGACCAGCCCACTTGTTTGGTATTCCATCCACAAACTTTCACTGCCTCTACCGCCGATGCACAGTAGCAGCAAGCGTGTGCCATCTACAAGGTGCACTGCAGAAACTCACCAAGGCTCCTTAGACAGCACTTTCCAAACCTGCGACTTCTACCACCTAGAAGGACAAGGGCAGCAGGCGCATGGGAGCACCACCACCTGCAAGATCCCCTCCAAGCCACACACCATCCTGACTTGGAAATATATCTGCCGTTCCTTCACTTCTGCTGAGTCAAAATGCTGGAACTCCCTCCCTAACAGCACTGTGGGTTTACCTACGCCACATGGACAGCAACAGTCAAGAAGGCAGCTCTCCAGCCCCTTCTCGAGGCCAATTACTGATGGGCAATAAATGCTGGTCCAGCCAGTGACACCCACATCTCATGAGCGGATAAATTTAAAAATAAGCAAATAAAAGTAGGCAGGTCCTGCTCTCTCTGACTGAATAAGGGTGATAGGTTTGGACAGTGCTAACATGACGCATCCCCCTTCCTTGTTGAGCATGTGATTCCTTGGCAACCTGCACAGAAGGTCTCGCCTTTGACTGTGTCCTCGTATGTTTGTTTTATTTGGACACCAGCCATCCCTGTACAAAAATTGGCAATAGTTGAAACAAGGCCAGTGCTTCTTACTGAAGGGGAAAGATACTGCAGCATTCAGAAACTTTCTGCGAAAGACTTGCATTTGTACAGCGCCTTTCACGATCCAGGGAGGTCCGTAGCCAGTAAATCACTTCTGAAGTGTAGTCGCTATTGTAATGTAAGAACGCCACAGCAGCCAATTTGTGCACAGCAAGCTCCCACAATTGGCCATGTGGTAATGACCAGATAATCAGTTTTTCGTCATGTTGGTTGAGGGATAAATATTAGCTCTGAGACGGAGGAGAGTCGTGCTCTCTTCTTCAAAATAGTGGCCATGGGATCTTTTACGCCCGTCGGAGAGGGCTGAAAGGGGGCCTCGGTTTAATAGCTCATCTGAAAGTGCGGACAGTGCAGCAGTCCCTTGGTACTGCACTGGGAGTCTCTGCCTAGATTAGGTGCTCCAGACTCTGGAACGAGACTTGAACTCGTAACCTTCTGGGGTGGCAAGGAGGAGCAGCAATACGATGGCTGAACGCTTGGCCACTGCTTGGGCAGTTGGAGAGGGAGGAGGCAAAGATCGGTAGCACTGAGGTGGAATAGCTGGTGGTGCAAGTATAGAGGCTGAGGAGGTTGCAGAGGTGTGATTGGACATTAAAGGGGGAGATGCGAAGCTTGTTATTCTGGGAGGATGTCATCCAATGCGTTGGAAAGTTTTCCTGATCTGTGCAGGCACCTTGGCTGGTGTTACTCCCCCACCCTCACCACCACCGTATTTGGCGGGGTGGTGGTGGGGGAGGCAGATGCTGGTGAAAGTGACGCCGTCTGCATTAGCTGCCCAGTTAAGCTAGCTCAGCAGGAACTGCAGATGGAAATTGGGTGACCCCACAACCAGGAAAGACTGAAAAGGCCGAGGCTCTTTTTCACTGGGTGAGAGGAGGCTGAGGGGGTTGACTTGATGGAGCTCTTCCAAAGGGCCTTAAGTAAGGTAGACAAGGGAAAAACATTTCCACTTGTGGGGGAGTCCGAGCTAATCACTGATAAAAACCGACAAGGAATTCAGGGAGTGGTGAGAAGGTAGAACTTGTTGTCACAAGAAGTGGTTGAGGGAAATAGCACAGAGACGTTCAAGGGGAAGCTGGATATTTTTTTTCAATTCATTCACAGTATGAGGGCTTCACTGGCTGGGCCAGTATTTATTAGCCATCCCTAGCTGCCCTTGAGAAGGTGGTGATGAGCTGCCTTCTTGAACCGTTGCAGTCCCTGTGGTAACATGAGGGAGTGCATGAGGGAGAAAGGAATAGAAGGAAGGAAATGCTGATGGAGGAAGACGAAGAGGGAGGATGGAAGACTGATGCGGAACAGAAACAGCAGCGTGAAACAGATGGGCCAGATCGCCTGTTTCTGAGGTGTGAACTTCCACATACGCGATCACCAGAGAGGTAAATTTAGAAGGTGCCTTCCTTAACTCCATTACTCGCCTCCCACCCTACCACCTGTCATCCTGTTGTGGAAGAAATCCACATCCTCAAGTGCAAGGAGAGATTTGTGCCTCCACTTATTGTACCACTTTAATGTGAATTGGGACAGTGTTTCTGTTGTGTACACGAATCGGGTAGGAACGCAGCCTCCTGTTATTTGTCGAGTCCTCCTCCATCCCTTGGTTGGGTTGCTCGATGACTGTATTGGTGCCTGTTCAGAGTTTTTGTAAGAGGTCCCCTATTGAATTTCTGCTGCAGTCAGACTTGAGCGAATAAAAGCAGCTAATGTTATTAGGAGAAATTGATGCGTTGTAAGTGCTGAGGGTTTGAGTTACACTAAAGGAAGATTCCCTGCTGGGTGAGCTGAAAAAACTTACAGATGCAGTAATTTGGATTGAAGTGCAATGCACTGTGGTGCCCATTCAAAGGACCTGATGGATCTGCTGTTGTTTTGACATTCAAGGAATGATGCCCCCCTCCCACTCACAAACAAACATTTAAATGCTTCAGACACCAATATTTAGAGGTGGCCTTTATTTCCTTTTGGGCCTCGTGTTTTTTTTTTGTCTGTGGGTGAGATGGTTAATCCCTTCCGCTGGGTACAGGCTGCCCAGTGTCTGACGGTGAACAGGGGGAGAAGTGGGTGAAAGGGTTAATCCTCTCACCTGGTTACAGGCTGCCCAGTGCATGACTGTGAACAGGGGGAGAGATGGATGAGAGGGTTAATCCCCTCTGCTGGGTACAGGCTGCCCAGTGTCTGACTGTGAATGGGGAAAGATGGGTGAGAGGGTTAATATCCTTCATTTCCAAGAGGGTTAATGCTAAAATGCTTACTGGTGTTGTTGCGATATTGCTGCAGTGTAATTCTTTTGATGATTATTATTGCTGTCTGTAGTTTGTTGCTGTGCTGAGGGCGGGTCAATAATTG
The DNA here is from genome assembly GCF_017639515.1 of Carcharodon carcharias. Lineage (NCBI taxonomy): Eukaryota > Metazoa > Chordata > Chondrichthyes > Lamniformes > Lamnidae > Carcharodon > Carcharodon carcharias. Next base: position 91,694,285 of record NC_054485.1, read on the forward strand.
GATGGCCTTTGAGCTACCGGCCATGTGTACGTGCTCTGTTCAATCCATCAAAAGGAGTCATGAGCAAAGCACACAAATTGGTTTCAGCCTCTTTTTATTCCCTTTTTCTCTCCGACCTTTTCCTGAGCACGTCCTTCACTCTCTGAGGGACAAGCAGGGGCTGGAGGCTGAATGAGCGAGAATCTGTGGCGTTCTTGAAGCACCTTGTAGGCACAGAAACCTGGGCGGTGGGGGGTGCAGGAGGAGAGGGGTGCAAAAGCCACCCTGTTTATAGATGTTGACCATTAGTTGCCTCACTGCGAAAATGGTTAACAGACGTGAAATCTTCTCGACTATTTGTTTTGTTCTGAAAGCTGCAAAGTTTGCATTGACAGAACTCCTTGTCAGATGCCTCAAACATTTTGAAGTGCATTGTGCGCAATGATTTATTTGTATGCGATGTACTTCTAGATAGTTGAGAGACTTGATGAGTGACTGCTAGTCTCCGCCATCTCCAAATTGTCACTCTGCTTGTTGACATCCAGTACTGGATAAGCACAAATTTTCTCCAATTAATCATTGAGAAGACTGTGAAACCATGGCCTTAGGTTACTGCCACAAACTCCGTCCCCTAGCCACTGACCCCATCCCTCTCCCAGCAGCTGTCCAAGGCTGAATCAGACCGTTCGCAAACCTGTTCTCATGTTTGACCATGAGAGGGGCTTCCAAACACACATCTGAGCTAGCACTAAGACTACCTATTTCCACCTCTATATAACATTGCTCAACTCTGCCCTTCTCAGCATATCTGATCAAAAACCCTTATCGATGCATTTTTTGCCTCCAGACGGGGAGGAGATGACGTGGTGGTCATGTCACTGGACTAGTAATCCAGAGGTCCAGCCTAATGCTGTGGGGACACAGGTTCAAATCCCACCACAGCTTCTGGTGGAATTTGAATTGCATTAATAAACCTAAAATATAAAGTTAGCCTCAGTAATGGTGACTATGAAACTATCATCAATTGTTGTAAAATCCCACCTGCTTCACTAATGTCCTTACCTGTTCTGGCCTACTTGTGACTCCAGACCCACAGCAATGCAGTTGACTTTTAACTGCCTTTTGAAAAGGCCGAGCAAACCACTCAGCTCGAGAGGAATTAAGGATGGGCAATTAACGCCGGCCTTGCCAGTGACACCCTCATCCCATGAAATTAACAAAGCAACCAACTATTCCAATGGATTCCTGGTTGGCCTCCCATCTTTTACCCTCTTTTAATCTAATACTATCTTATTATTATACTAAAATACTATTTTAATCTAATACTTTTCTAATTAGCCATGGCTGTACCACTTTTCAAGTGGAGTCCCTATTCCTCAAGGGAATATATATTGGTTGGGAATTATGAATTAATGGCTTAAAATTTCACCATTGCTCATCTACCCTCCTATCTTTTAACTTTATTTCCTAATCTACCCGAGCAAATTTGTCCTACCTACCTCTGTAATTGCCTTTGTTTAAATGTAAGGCCCTCGTTTCAGAATTAACCGCATTGCTCTCAAGCTTCCTATGAAATTCTGTCATATTATTCTCACTCCTCCCCTGGATGATCCTTCACTATACGATTACAAATTAACCTTGTCCTACTTCATGGCTTACTCCAGTTCTTATTTTTTCTGTCCTTATTGCACAATACTAGATCTAAAACGGCCTGTTCCCTGGTTGGTTACTCAACGTATTCTAGAAAACTGTCTCGAATGCATTCCGTGAACTTGTGCTCCAAGCTACTTGCACTTCCTACTTTTGCCAATAATTTGGTTTGACCAAATTTGAATTTAGATTTGGTTTCTTGGAAGAAAAAATGAAAGTGACCGTGGAACTTCTCAACTGGTTCACTGGTGTCCTATTAGAGGGGAAGACCTCCTGTTTATATCTGCTCTGGCACACATGGGACTTCCTTTTTATTCATTCAAGGGATGTGGGCTTTGCTGCCAGCATTTTAACCCATCCCTAATTGACTTTGAGAAGGTGGTGCTGGAGAGCTGCCTTCTTGAGCCGCTGCAGCCCATGTGGTGTAGGTACACTCACAGTGCTGTTAGGGAGGGAGTTCCAGGATTTTGACCCAGCTACAGTGAAGGAATGGCGATATATTTCCAAGTCAGGATGGTGAGTGGCTTGGAGAGGAACTTCCAGATGATGGTGTTCCCATGTATCTGCTGCCCTTGTCCTTCTAGATGGTAGTGGTCCTGGGTTTGCAAGGGTTTTTAACAACAATCGACAAAGGTTTTATCATTAGACTTTTAATTCCAGATTTTTATTGAATTCAAATTTCGCCATTTGCTGTGGTGGGATTCAACCCTGAGCATTGCCCTGGGTCTTTGGGTTACTAGTCCAGCAACAATACTACTATGCTACTGCCTGCCCGTTCCAGGCCCTCTGCACAAGTAGCCTCTGAAGTGGACCTAGCAAGGCATTCAGCTATATCAAACTATTCCTAGTTGTAGAGATGTGCAGTAAATGCCAGCAAAGCCCACATCCTGGGAATGAATTTATTTTAAAGGCCAACGTAGCCCAGTTTTCAGAGGTACAAACACCCCTTACAGTGCCGCAAGCACCTGTGAGGCATCAGCTCAAGAAAGCAATTGGGCTGGACCAGCTACATTCGTGCCTTGCAAGTGCCAGGCGATGACCATCTCCAACAAGAGAGAATCTAGCCATCCCCCTTGACATTCAATGGCATTAGCATTGCTAAATCCCCTACTATCAACATTCTGGGGGTTCCCATTCACCAGAAACTGAACTGGAACAGCCATATAAAAGCTGTGACTACAAGAGTAGGTCAGAGGCTGGGAATTCTGTAGCAAGTAACTCATCTCCTGAATCCCCAAAGCCCGTCCACCATCTACAAGACACAAGTCAGGAGTGTGATGGAATACTCTCCACTTGTCTGGATGAGTGCAACTCCAACAACACTTGAGAAGCTCAACATCAACCAGGACGAAGCAGCCTGCTTTATTAGCACCCAGAGACAGGCTGCTGAAGCTTTTTGTCTTGCATTCATCGGGACAAATGCAAGAATGCCAAATTTCAAATGATCACAACAATTTATACGGCAAGAGAAAAGGGTGCTGATTGGTTGGCAAGACGACTTTGATTGGCCAAGATGTTTCCATGGAGAAAGCACTGGGAAATTTAGGCTCCCCAAGCTGCCGGGTAACTCAAAAAAGGCTTGAACATATTCCCTTTGTTTGCTGAGAATGGGACCCTGCAGTGAACGTATGCCGCAAGTGTAAATGTTAGGAGCTTGACTGACTATCTTAAATTGGTTGTTAGTGTAGCTATCAGCACACTCGGGATCATTCAGCAAGTGCTGCCCAATTACGGAATCATATCTAACAGTAGACATTTTGTTTTGGGTTTTGTAAGTGGGCTGAGTACAGTCTGTACCCTGCCTGTTATGAACAGGAGAAGAAAGATGTTTTTTGATTCAATCAGCCAATTGCTGGGACTTCCAACCTACTTACCTGACATCACACCGGCACTGAAATCAATGCATGACGGAGCTCAATTGTGTGGTAGGCAGAGCATCTCTTTGGACTGACAGCAGCGTCCAAACATCCTTCCATCGTTCGTAACAGATCTAAAGGCTCCCATGGCCCTGTTTTGAAGAAGAGCAGGAGAGTATTTCCTGGTGTCCTGGCCATTATTTATCCCCCAATCAACATCGCAGAAATAGATTAATTTTTAAATTCTTTCGTGGGATGTGTGCATCACTGGCAAGACCAGCATTTGTTGCCCATCTCTCATCACTCTTGAACTGAGTGGCTTGCTAGGCCATTTCAGGGGGCAGTTAAGAGTCAACCATGTTGCTGTGCGGATCAGGAGTCACATGTAGGACAGACCGGGTAAGGATGGCAGATTTCCTAAAGGACGAACCAGATGGGTTTTTAACGACAATCGCTTGATAGTGTTAGCTACTGAGACTCGCTTTTAATTCCAGATTTATTAATTTAGTTTAAATTCCACCAGCTGTCATGTTGGGATTTGAACCCTTGCCCCCAGAGCATTAGCCTGGGCTTCTGGGTTACTACACCATTGCCTCCCCCACATTCCCACATTGTGCACAGCACACTCACAAAAAGAGCAAGTCAGCTGCTGTGTTTCCTGCATAACAGTGACTACGCCTGAGGTCATGAAAGGCGCCATGTAAATGCAAGATGTTTTCTTTCTTTCAAGCACCTAACAGGATATCAGGCGAATTCAATCCTGAAAGCAGGGAGTTTCGGAGTACTGGACCGATTAGGAATCAAAACATGGAGCGCGGCTATGGGGAAAGAGCAGAGGCGGTGTGGGGCTAATGGAATAACTCTTTCAAAGGGCTGGCAGAACACAATGGACCAAGTAGCCCCTATTGGCGAATTTCTTTCCATGGTTTCTATCACAAAGGATTGTTAGTCCTTCAATGGTAATTTGCATGTTATTCAGGCCCGAGTGGTTTTTCAGCTCTGTGGTTTAATGTGCTTTGACTCACTGCGGTGATATAATAAGGCCATTGTTAGATTGCATTAAATGACAAGCATGTAATACAACAGGGTCCTGGGCTCAGGCATTAATCTGGCTTCCCGCTTGACTGTGTACTTCTGACTATCGTGAGAATTCTAACAACCACTGACCACCAGCCCTACAATTACAACCAATAAGCCAGAGTCTAATTATATACATACTATTCAGGGACCAGGCCAGTATTCCATGGTTAGCCATCTGTTACCTGCAAGCGTCTAGTCCTTCTAGCCAATAAGCTCAGTCTGTTCCCAAGCACTTCAAGCTCAGCTAGTACATCAAGCGCCAGCAGGTCATGGGTATTTCAACTTGCTGCGCATAAGCAAGATCTGATGGGAAAAATGGTCAACTAGCAAAGATCAACTTTCTTCCAACCCCTCGACCTCCCAAATTCAAGAGAATACAAATCCAGTTTCTGTAATCTGTCCACATAATATAACCTTCTAAATCCTGGTATTATTCCAGTGAACCTGCAATGCGTGCTACCTCTGCTTACACATTGTCACTTCTCTGACACATACAGCCATGACCCAGACCCCACTGACATCCATCCTCTAGCTAAAATGTCTGGGTTTAAGCGAGCTGGAATCCTTGACGTTTTCGGTTGAGACTGTATTGTTAAACAGCCTGCTCCTGCACTGCTGTATGATCCTTTAATTTTCCTCTCCCAGTCACTGGAGAGTACCTCAGACTGAATTCCTGTGTCTCTCATTATCCCTTCCTTCTGGTTTCCTACAGGATTACTCTGTGGAAGGCATGAGTGACTCCTTGTTGACATTCCTACAGCACCTGAGGGAATTTGGACTTGTCTTTCAGAGAAAGGTAAGGATAACGGGACCCTGGGTGCGTGCAGAAACATGGGACCTGACTGATGGCGGCCACCCAAGAGAGTGTATGGCACAGCGTGCAACTTATCCCAGTGGCACAGACATAGTACATACATGGTTACAGTGCCCCACTATTGACCACCAAGCACTCACAGGTCAGCAGGAGTTAGAGGCAGAGTGTCAGAGTGAATCTCACTGTATACTGTCTCGTCAAACACTCCCAGGGCAGGTACAGCACAGGGTTAGATACAGAGTAAAACTCTCTCTACATTGTCCCATCAAACATTCCCAGGGCAGATACAGCACGGGGTTAGATACAGAGTAAAGCTCCCTCTACACTGTCCCATCAAATACTCCCAGGGCAGGTACAGCACAGGGTTAGATACAGAGTAAAGCTCCCTCTACACTGTCCCCATCAAACACTCCAGAGCATGTACAGCACGGGGTTAGATACAGAGTAAAGCTCCCTCTACACTGTCCCTTCCAACACTCCCAGGACAGCTACAGCACGAGGTTAGATACAGAGTAAAGCTCCCTCTACGCTGTCCCATCAAACACTCCCAGGACAGGTACAGAACGGGGTTAGATACAGAGTAAAGCTCTCTCTACACCGTCCCCATCAAACACTCCCAGGGCAGGTACAGCACAGGGTTAGATTCAGAGTAAAGCTCCCTCTACACTGTCCCTTCAAACACTCCCAGGGACAGGTACAGCACAGGGTTAGATACAGAGTAAATCTCCCTCTACACCGTCCCCATCAAACACTCCCAGGGCAGGTACAGCACGGGGTTAGATACAAAGTAAAGCTCCCTCTCCACCAACCCCATCAAACACTCCCAGGACAGGTACAACACGGGGTTAGATACTTTGTTTTTGTTTGTTTGTGGGACATGGGAGTCACTGGCAAGGCTAGCATTTGACTGTCCCTTGAGGGCACTTAAGAGTCAACCACATTGTTGTGGGTCTGGAGTCATACGTAGGCCAGACCGGGTAAGAATGGTAGATTTCCTTCCCTCAAGGACATTAGTGAAGCAGATGGGTTTTTATGACAATTGATAGTTTTATGGGCACTATTACTGAGACTGGCTTTCGATTCCAGATTTTTAAAATTAATTGAATTTAAATTCCACCAGCTGCCCTGTTGGGATTTGAACCCATGTTCCCAGAGCATTAGCCTGGGCCTCTGGAGTACTGGTCCAGCAACATTACCATTACACCATGCCCCCCACCCCCTACCGCCCTTCTAAGTCCCACCCTCAGAAGAGATCCATTTCCTCATCCTTTTGCCAGCTGCCATGGGTCCAATGAATTAGAGGCAGGAGATATTCTTACAGTAGTGTGTATTTGCCCAATAATCTGGGCCCATTTCTGGATGTACGAACCTCGTTTAGTCACAGGTTTGCCTTGTGCTTTTCTCCCTATCTCTTGTCTTGAGGGTCCCAGGCACACTGAATGCTGGCTAACACGTCAAGCCAAAGGTGAACCCAGACACCTGAGTGCCGGGAAGTTGTTTGACTTTGGAAGGCATCACGCCAAACCCAATCCTGCCGTATGCTGCTAAGCAGGAAGTCAACTAAACCTGAGCAGGGGCTGGAAACACTGGCTGGTCAATGCACTCCTTGGACAAAGGGAGCACTGAGGCTGGAGGTAACAGCACATCGGCTGATGTGCGATCGGCTGCCAACCTTCCGGTGTCTCCGGCTCAGCTGCCCACTGGGAATACCCTCCCTAAAACTTTCAGTCTCTCCGCCTCTCCTCATTTAAGATGCTCCTTTGAAAACTACCTATCCTGTCATGCCTTTTCACCGCCTGCGCTAATAACCGCGTGTGTGGCTCAGAGTCAACGATAACACTCCTGTGAAATGCCTTGGGCCAATTTATTCAATGCCAGTTGTTGACGGTCAGTTCCCTGGCTGCCGACCCCATCCTTCTCCCTGGCAACAGGCTGAGATTAAGCCAGTCGGTTCGCTACCTTGGTGCCACATTCGGTCCTGAGATGAGCTTTCGACCTTATGTTTGTGACATCACCGAGACCGTCTTTTACCAGGCCCGTAACACCCCGTCTCAGCTCACCTGCTGCGTAACACCCTGTCTCAGCTCACCTGCTGCATAACACCCCGTCTCAGCTCACCTGCTGCGTAACACCCCGTCTCAGCTCACCTGCTGCGTAACACCCCGTCTCAGCTCACCTGCTGCTGAAGCCCCCATTCGTGCCTTTGTTACATCGAGACTCGTCTATTCCTGGCTGGTGTCCTGCGTTCTACCCTCTGTAAACTTGAGACCGTCCAAAACTCTGCCGCCCATGTCTTAACTCGCAATAAGCCCCCGTTCCTCTATCACCCCTATGCTCGCTGATTTACGTTGGCTCCCGGTCCAGCAACATCTTGACTTTAAAATTCTCACCCTTGTTTTCAAATCCCTCCAAGGCCTCGCCCCTCCCTATCTCTGTAACCTCCTCCAGCGCACAGCCCTCCAAGATATCGGCGCTTCTCTAATTCTTGTGTATTCCAAATTCAAATCGCTCCACCCTTGGCGGCCATCCTTCAGATGCCTGGGCCCCATGCTCTGGAATTCCCTCCCAACACCTCTCCAAACCTATAGCTCGCTTTCCTTCTTTCAGGCACTCCTTACTTCTCTGACCAAACCTTTGGCCATTTGACCCTAATATCTCCTCATACTTTGTTTTATAATGCTCCTGTGAAATACCTTGGGATGTTTCATTACGTTAAAGGCGCTGTATAAATGTAAGTTGTTGGTTGAGCTCAGCGAGACATGGTAACACAAGCATGCTCCGTGATTAATGAAACCGTTTGCAAGGCATGAGACTGGGTAAGGCCTTCTCTCCGCTTTCTCTCTCTCCACAGCGTAAATCAAGGAGGTTCTATCCAACGCGGTTAGCCATTAACCTGGCTTCAGGGGTGTCTGGCAGCTCGGTGGATGTGCACCGTCAGGGCTACATCATTGTAGAAACAAACTACAGGATCTACGCTTATACTGGTGAGAGTCTGTCTGCAGGGGTGGAGAATTAATGGAGCAAGTTCAAACCCTCGATGATCACTCCTGTGCATATACTGTCCACACACACTATACTGTCCAATATATGGGGTCATACTTGAGGAGAAGGGAAAACGGCGGTGTAGTGGTAATGTCACTGGGCTAGCAATCCAGGCTAATGCTCTGAGGACATGAGTTCAAATCCCGCCATGGCAGCTGGTGGAATTTAAATTCAATGAATGAAAAAGCTCAGGAATTAGAAGCTAGCCTCAGTCATAGTGACCATGAAACTATCATTGATTGGCGTAAAAACCCAGCTGGTTCACTTAACGTTCTTTGGGGAAGGAAATCTGCCATCCTTACCTGGTGTGGCCTACACATCCCTTGAAAGAATAAAGACAAAAAACCATACACTGTTGTGAGGGTGCTCAGCGTCACAATGCAAGAGAGGGTTAATGCAGCTTGCACAGTTTGATGGACAACTGAAAGAGGCTGTGCACTGAGACAGAATTTGTAGTCAGTCTCCACTGGTATCCAGGCTGAATCAGGTCCTGAGCCTGTGTGAGCTTTTGCAAATGAAAATTGGTGATTGGAGAATGATGGAAAGGAGCGGCAGTGTGGGGTGGGGGAGATAGGTTGGAATGGGCGACTCCAAATGAATTTAGTCACCCGTCACCCCCCCCCGCCCCCCCACCTCATGAGGGGTTGGATGAAGTGGCATGAGATTCAGAAAATAGTGTGGAGTGCCCACTCGAGCACAGCCTTCAATAACATGACTAAAAAAAAAGACAGGAAGCAGTATGAGCTGTGCTGCGGTAACCTTGTTACCGGAACACCACCAGCCCAGGTGTTTATTTGCTTCCTCACTTCTGTCCTGCATCTCTTCTGGCTGCTCATTCCCACTCACCTGCAGCTTCAAAGTACATCCCTCAAAGTATCAAGCAGCGTGTTGCTCACCTCTTGCCTCCCTGTCCAGCATCTACAAAGCACAATTCAGGGGTGTGATGGAATACTCTCCGCTTGTCTGGATGAGTGCAGCTCCAACAACACTCAAGAAGCTCAAACACCATCCAGGACAAAGCAGCCCGCTTAATTGGCACCCAATCCACCATCTTAAACATTGACTCCCTCCACAACCAATGCACAGTGTGTGCCATCTACAAACTGCACTGCAGCAACTTCCCAAAGCCCTTCGACAGCACCTTCCAAACCCACAAACACCACCAACTAGAAGGACAAGGGCAGCAGATACACAGGGACACCAACACCTGCAAGTTCCCCTCCAAGCCACTCCCCATCCTGACTTGGAAATATATCGCCGCTTCTTCACTGTCACTGGATCAAAATCCTGGAACTCCCTCCCTAACAGCACTGTGGGTGTACCTAGACCACCTGGACTGCAGCGGCTCAAGAAGGCAGCTCACCACCACCTTCTCAAGGGCAATTAGGGATGGGCAGTAAATGCTGGACACTTGCACCCCAACAAATTTTTTTTTTAAGTGTGGGCCTGTGGGGATCGAGTATCTCAGTGGCCCAATTCTTAACCTTACCCAGAATCTGTGCACACCCTCTCTCCGCTCTACAGTAGAGCAGTGTCACCTGGATAAGGATCAGGAGAGGAATGACTGACTGATTTCAACCACCCCCACCCCATACAAATTGTGAACGCAACACACAGCAGAGCCATCTAACCCAACTTTACATCCCGAGGGTGCTGGATAGAGTTAGTCTGACACCAAACACTAGCTGGCAGCTTCCCCTGCTATCACATTGCTGAATCGGGACAGCGTGAGCTTGGGTAGTTGTGTCACAGTAAGTCTGCATTAAATCGCTGTTCATATCTGAAACATCAGGCACCACAATGCGGTGTAAACTGGAGCAACTCTACAGAGTCCCTGTTCGTTCAGCAAGATACCCACTTAAGAACATAAGAAATAGGAGCAGGAGTAGGCCATTGGGCCTCTCAAGCCTGCCCCGCTATTTAATAAGATCATGGCTGATCGGCCCCAGGCCTCAACTCCTCTTTCATGCCAGCCCCTCATTGCCCTCAACTCCCCGATATTTCAGAAATCTATCTGCCTCCTCTTTGAATACTTTCAGTGATCTAGCCTCCACAGCTCTCTGGGTAGAGAATTCCAGACGTTCACTACCCTCTGGGAGAAGAAACTCCTTCGCACCTCAGTTTAAAATGAGTGTCATCTTATTCTGTAATTATGTCCCCCAGTTCGTGAAACTAGTGCAAACATCTTCTCAACATCTGCCCTGTCAAGCTCTCTCAGAATCTTGTACGTTTCAATAAGATCACCCCTCATTCTTCTAAATTCTAATGAATAAAGGCTTAACCTGTTTAGCAGTTCTTGATAAATCAACCCTTTCATCCCAGGAATCAGTTAGTGAATCTCTTTAGAACTGCCTCCAATGCCAGTATATCCTTTCTTAAATACGGGGACCGAAACTATACACAGCGCTTCAGATGCGGCCTCACCAACACAATTTACAGTTGTAACAAGACTTCCCTATTTCTCTCCAACTCTTCTATTTACCCTCCTTTCACCCCTCATTTCTCGCAATCTGCCCTTTCCATTTTCCTTCCATTGTCCTCTGTCCCATCTCCCCTTCCCCATCCTGCCCTACCCCTGTGCCCTACTCTCCTGCTCTTCTCTCTCTCCCCCACTCCCTCTCTCTCTCTACACCCCCGCTCCCTCTAACCCCCACTCTCTCCCCGCCCAGCTCTCTCCCCCTCTCCCTCTCTCCCCCCCTTACTCTCCCTCTCCCCCCGCCTTACTCTCCCTCCCTTACTCTCCCTCCCTTACTCTCCCTCCCTTACTCTCCCCCCTTACTCTCCCCCCTCTCTCTCTCTCTCCCCCCTCCCTCTCCCCACACTCTCGCTCCCCCTCTCTCTCCCACCCCTCTCCCCCCCTCTCTACCCCCTCTCTCTACCCCCTCTCTCTACCCCCTCACTCTCTCCCCTCACTCTCTCCCCTCACTCTCTCCCCTCACTCTCTCCCCTCACTCTCCCCCTCACTCTCCCCCTCACTCTCCCCCTCACTCTCCCCCTCACTCTTCCCCCCTCACTCTCCACCACACACTCTCCCCCCACACTCTCTCCCTTCACTCGCACCCTCCCTCTCCCCCTCTCTCGACCCGCCTCGCTGTCTCCACCCCACTCTCACTCCCACCCCTATCTCTCTTGCCCATATATTCCCCCTCACTCTCCCCCCTCACTCTCCCCCCTCACTCTCCCCCCTCACTCTCCCCCCTCACTCTCCCCCCTCACTCTCCCCCCTCACTCTCCCCCCTCACTCTCCCCCCTCACTCTCCCCCCCTCACTCTCCCCCCCTCACTCTCCCCCCTCACTCTCACCCCTCACTCTCCCCCCCCTCATTCTCCCCCCTCTCTCCCCTCTCTCTCTCTACCCCCGTCTCTCTACCCCCTCTCTCTAACCCCCTCTCTCTCTCAATCCCACCCCTATCTCTCACATCTATCTCTCTTGCCCCTCTATTCCCCCCCCCATGCTCCCCCTCTCCCTCTCCCCCTCTTTCTACCCGCAGCTCTCACTCTCCCCCCACTCTCACTCCCACCCCTATCTCTCTTGCCCCTCACTCTCCCCCTCACTCACCCCCTCACTCTCCCCCTCACTCTCCCCCTCACTCTCCCCCTCACTCTCCCCCTCACTCTCCCCCCTCACTCTCCCCCCTCACTCTCCCCCTCACTCTCCCCCTCACTCTCCCCCCTCACTCTCCCCCCTCACTCTCCCCCTCACACTCCCCCTCATTCCCTCACCCTCTCTCCCCCTCAGACTCCCCCCCCCACACCCCCCTCTCTCTCCTCCCTCACTCTCCCCCCTCACTCTCCCCCCTCACTCTCCCTCTCACTCTTCCCTCACTCTCCCCCCTCACTTGCCCCTGTCACACTCCCCCCTCACTCTCCCCTCCCTCTCCCCTTCTCTCTACCCGCAGCTCTCACTCTCCCCCCACTCTCACTCCCACCCCTATCTCTCTTGCCCCTCTATTCCCCCCTCACTCTCCCCCTCACTCTGCACCCTCACTCTCCCCCTCACTCTCCCCCTCACTCTCCCCCTCACTCTCCCCCTCACTCTCCCCCTCACTCTCCCCCTCACTCTCCCCCTCACTCTCCCCCTCACTCTCCCCCTCACTCTCCCCCTCACTCTCCCCCTCACTCTCCCCCCTCACTCTCCCCCTCACTCTTCCCAAAACTCTCCCCCTCACACTACCCCTCACTCTGCACCTCACTCAGCCCCTCACTCTCCCCCTCACTCTCTCCCCTCGCTCTCCCCCTCACTCTCCCCCCTCACTCTCCCCCCTCACTCTCCCCCCTCACTCTCCCCCCTCACTCTCACCCCTCACTCTCCCCCTCATTCTCTCCCCCTCACACTCCCCCTCTCTCTCCCCCCTCTCTCTGCCCCCTCACTCTCCCCCCCGCACTCTCTACCCCAACTATCTCTACCCCCCTCTCTCTACCCCCTCTCTCTACCCCCTCTCTCTACCCCCCCTCTCTACCCCCCTCTCTCTACACCCTCTCTCTACCCCCCTCTCTCTACCCCCCTCTCTCTACCCCCCTCTCTCTACCCCCCTCTCTCTACCCCCCTCTCTCTACCCCCCTCTCTCTACCCCCCTCTCTCTTACCCCCTCTCTTTAACCCCCTCTCTCTCTCAATCCCACCCCTCTCTCTCACACCTTACTCTCTTGCCCCTCTATTCCCCTCACTCTCCCCCTCACTCTCCACCCCCCAATCTCCCTCCCTCCCTCTCCCCCTCACTCTCCCCCTCACTCTCCCCCTCACTCTCCCCCTCACTCTCCCCAAAACTCACCCCCCACTCTCCCCCTCACTCTGCCCCTCACTCTCCCCCTCACTCTCCCCCTCACTCTCCCCCTCACTCTCCCCCTCACTCTCCCCCTCACTCTCCCCCCTCACTCTCCCCCCTCACTCTCCCCCCTCACTCTCCCCCCTCACTCTCCCCCCCTCACTCTCCCCCCTCACTCTCCCCTCACTTTCCCCCCTCACACTCCACCCTCACTCTCCCCCTCACTCTCCCCCTCACACTCCACCCTCACTCTACTCCCTCACTCTACCCCCTCACTCTAACCCCTCACTCTAACCCCTCACTCTAACCCCTCACTCTACCCCCTCACTCTACGCCCTCACTCTACGCCCTCACTCTATGCCCTCACTCTACACCCTCACTCTACCCCCCTCACTCTACCCCCTCACTCTCCCCCCTCACTTTACCCTCACTTTACCCCCTCACTGTCCCCCCACACAGTCCCCCCTAAAGCTCCCCCCTCACTCTCCCCTCCCACTCTCCCATCTCTTCTCCCCTCTCACTCTCCACCCTCACTCTCCCCCGTCACATTCCCCCCCACTCTCCCCACTCCCTCTCCCCCTCTCTCTACCCGCATTTCTCTCTCTCCCCCCACTCTCACTCCCTGCCCTATCTCTCTTGCCCTTCTATCCCCCCATATATTCCCCCCTCACTCTCCCTCCTTTCTCCCCCTCACTCACCCCCTGACTCTCCCCCCCACTCCCCCCTCACTCTCCCCCCTCACTCTCCCCCTCACTCTCCCCCTCACTCTCCCCCTCACTCTCCCCCTTCACTCTCACCCCTCACTCTCCCCCCTCACTCTCCCCACTCACTCCCCCCCTCACTCTCTCCCCTCACTCTCCCCCTCACTCTCCCCCTCACTCTCCCCTCACTCTTCCCCCCCTCACTCTCCCCCTCACTCTCCCCCTCACTCTCCCCCCCACTCTCCCCCTCACTCTGCCCCTCAGTCTGGCCCTCGCTCTCCCCCTCACTCTCCCGCTCACTCTCCCCCTCACTCTCCCCTCACTCTCCCCTCACTCTCCCCCTCACTCTCCCCCTCACTCTCCCCCTCACTCTCCCCCTCACTCTCCCCCTCACTCTGCCCCCTCACTCTCTCCCCTCACTCTCCCCCTCACTCTCCCCCCTCACTCTCCCACCCTCATTCTCCCACCCTCACTCTCCCCCCCCTCACTCGCCCCCTTCCCTCGCCCTGCTTCACTCTCCCCCCCCTCACTCTTCCCCATCACTCTCCCCCACTCACGCTCCCCCCCCCACTCTCCCCCAATCACTCCCCCTCACTCTCCCCCCCTCACTCTCCCCCTCTTACTCTCCCCCACTTACCCTCCCCCACTCAGTCTCCATCCCCCACTCTCCCCCTCCCCCCCACTCCCCCCCCACTCTCCCCCCCACTCTCCCCCAATCACTCACCCTCACTCTCCCCCTCTCACTCTCCCCCCTCACTCTTCCCCCCCTCACTCTTCCCCCCTCACTCTTCCCCCCTCACTCTTCCCCCCTCACTCTCCCCCTCTCACTCTACCCCCCTCTCTCTACCCCCTCACTCTAACCCCTCACTCTAACCCCTCACTCTACCCCCTCACTCTTCCCCCTCACTCTTCCCCCTCACTCTACCCCCTCACTCTACCCCCTCACTCAACCCCCTCACTCCACCCCCTCACTCCACCCCCTCACTCTACCCCCTCACTCTGCCCCCCTCACTCTGCCCCTCTCACTCTGCCCCCTCACTCTGCCCCCTCATTCTACCCCCTCATTCTACCCCCTCATGCTACCCCCTCACTCTACCCCCCTCACTCTACCCCCTCACTCTACCCCCTCACTCTACCCCCTCACTCTACCCCCTCACTCTACCCCCTCACTCCACCCCCTCACTCCACCCCCTCACTCTACCGCCCTCACTCTACGCCCTCACTCTACGCCCTCACTCTACGCCCTCACTCTACCCCCTCACTCTCCCCCCTCACTCTCCCCCCTCACTTTACCCCCTCACTTTACCCCCTCACTGTCCCTCCACACTGTCCCCCTTAAAGCTCCTTCCTCACTCTCCCCCTCACTCTCCACCCTCACTCTCCCCCTCTCTCTACCCGCATCTCTCTCTCTCCCCCCCCACTCTCACTCCCTGCCCTATCTCTCTTGCCCTTCTATTCCCCCATATATTCCGCCCTCACTCTCCCCCCTTTCTCCCCCTCACTCACCCTCTGACTCTGCCCCCAACTCCCCCCTCACTCTCCCCCTCACTCTCCCCCTCACTCTCCCCCTCACTCTCCCCCTCACTCTCCCCCTCACTCTCCCCCCTCACTCTCACCCCTCACTCTCCCCCCTCACTCTCCCCCCTCACTCTCCCCCTCACTATCCCTTTCACTATCCCCCTCACTATCCCCCTCACTATCCCCCTCACTATCCCCCCTCACTATCCCCCCTCACTCTCCCCCCTCACTCTCCCCCTCACTCTCCCCCATCACTCTCCCCCCATCACTCTCCCCCCTCACTCTCCCACCCTCACTCTCCCCCCCTCACTCGCCCCCTTCCCTCGCCCTGCTTCACTCTCCCCCATCACTCTCCCCCCTCACTCTCCCCCCTCACTCTCCCCCCTCACTCTCCCCCCCTCACTCTCCCCCCCTCACTCTCCCCCCCTCACTCTCCCCCCCTCACTCTCCCCCCCCACTCTCCCCCTCTCCCTCTCCCCCACTCACCCTCCCCCACTCAGTCTCCATCCCCCACTCTCCCACCCTCACTCTCCCACCCTCACTCTCCCACCCTCACTCTCCCACCCTCACTCTCCCACCCTCACTCTCCCACCCTCACTCTCACACCCTCACTCTCCCACCCTCACTCTCCCACCCTCACTCTCCCCCCCTCACTCTCCCGCCCCTCACTCGCCCCCTTCCCTCGCCCTGCTTCACTCTCCCCCCTCACTCTCCCCCCTCACTCTACCCCCCTCACTCTACCCCCCTCACTCTACCCCCCTCACTCTACCCCCTCACTCTACCGCCCTCACTCTACCGCCCTCACTCTACCCCCCTCACTCTACCGCCCTCACTCTAACCCCCTCACTCTACCCCCTCACTCTACCCCCCTCACTCTACCCCCTCACTCTACCCCCTCACTCTACCCCCTCACTCTACCCCCTCACTCTACCCCCTCACTCTACCCCCCTCACTGTCCCCCCTCACTGTCCCCCCACACTGTCCCCCCTAAAGCTCCCCCTTCACTCTCCCCTCTCACTCTCCCCTCTCTTCTCCCCTCTCACTCCCCACCCTCACTCTCCCCCGTCACATCCCCCCCCCACTATCTCCCCTCCCTCTTCCCCCTCTCTCTACCCGCATCTCTCTCTCTCCCCCCACTCTCACTCCCTGCCCTATCTCTCTTGCTCTTCTATTCCCCCATATATTCCCCCCTCACTCTCCCCCCTCATTCTCCCCCTCACTCACCCCTGACTCTCCGCCCCACTCCCCCCTCACTCTCCCCCTCACTCTCCCCCCTCACTCTCCCCCCTCTCTCTCACCCCTCTCTCCGCCTCACTCTCCCCACCTCACTCTCCCCTCTCACTCTCCCCTCTCACTCTCCCCCCTCACTCTCTCCCCCTCACTCTCTCCCCTCACTCTCTCCCCTCACTCTTCCCCCTCACTCTCCCCCTCACTCTCCCCCTCACTCTCCCCACCTCACTCTCCCCTCTCACTCTCCCCTCTCACTCTCCCCCCTCACTCTCCCCCCTCACTCTCTCCCCTCACTCTCTCCCCTCACTCTTCCCCCTCACTCTCGCCCCTCACTCTTCCACCGTCACTCTCCCCCCCTCACTCGCCCCCTTCCCTCGCCCTCCTTCACTCTCCCCCCTCACTCTTCCCCCATCACTCTCCCCCACTCACTGTGCCCCCCCACTCTCCCCCAATCACTCCCCCTCACTCTCCCCCTCTCACTCTCCCCCTCTCACTCTCCCTCTCTCACTCTCCCTCTCTCACTCTCCCCCACTCACTCTCCCCCACTCACTCTCCCCCACTCACTCTCCCCCCCTCACTCTTCCCCCTCACTCTCCACTCACTTCCCCCCCTCACTTTCCCCCCTCACTCTCCCCCTCACTCTCCCGCCCTCTCTCTACCCCTCTCTCTCTGCCCCTCTCTCTCCCCCCTTCTCTCACTCCCACCCCTATCTCTCACACCTATCTCTCTTGCCCCTCTATCCCCCCC
>NC_054485.1:95131765-95150944 GCF_017639515.1 Carcharodon carcharias
TGAAGGGGCAGAATGGGTAATGTACTCAAGGTTTCTTTGCAATTGTTCCATTTTGAAAATTAAAGTGATAGCAGAATCACTGATTAAAGCTTTCCTTATAATGGAATTCCTCAGAAAGTGACTAGATGGGTGAATCCTTGGATTCATGGATACTTACAGCACCAGATCGCAGAGATCACCGTTGGGAATATCACACAGGTGACCAATATGGGGACCAGTATGGTCCAGGTTAAAAAGGTGACACTGCAACCTTGATCTGAAAATGTATAACAGTGAAAACATTGAGTTAATTCACACAAAGTATCTCCATATCCTACTTGCATTTATATAGCAACTTTAACATAGTAAAATATCCCAATATCTCTAAACAGGAGGGATATCAAACAAAATTTGACACTGAGCTACATAAGAAAAGTTAAGGCAGGTGACTAAAACTTGTTTAAAGCAGTAGGTTTTAAGGAACATCTTAAAGGGGGAGGAGAGATGCAGAGGTTTAGAGAAAGAATTCCAGAGCTTACGGTCTAGGAAGCTGAAATCATGGCCTACAGTGGTGGAGTGATTAAAATGGGGAGGTGCAAAAAGCCAGAATTGGACACATTCCATTTTTTAAACACCTTGGGAGAGATTCTCCTCCTCAGCACAGGGTGAAAGAGCTGGGTGTGGTAGACATGATCACCACAGATTCAGGCACTGGCTGCTCATGATCTGAAGTTGAGCAATTTCAAGTGAATAAAGCATCTGATTCTTCAAGTCACAATAATTCACTCCGCCCAAGCTCTCACTCCCAGCACTGAAGAGGAAAATCCATCTTTTGATCAGAGACCGTTCTTTTAACAACTTTCCTCCTTCTGTGAATCCTTCCTATCTCAATAACTGTCAGTCGTGACTCTCACCTCAGAGTCAGGAGGTCGTGGGTTCCAGCCCCGCTCTAAAGACTTGAGCACAAAGTCTAGTCTGACGCTCCAGTGCAGTGCTCAGAGAGGACTGAGGCTTCAGGACAAGGTGTAAAACCAAAGGCCCTGTTTGCCCTCTAAGATGGAGATGTAGATCCCAAGAAAAGGAATATTAAAGGGTACAGGAAGCTAGTGGGAGAATGGGATCAGTGGTCTAGTGCTATTGATGCAAACTTGTTGAGCCAGACAAACAGTTTCTATGCTGGGATATTCTATGATCACACAAGCCCAAAGGTGGACTGAAGTCTAAATATCTTTCCAGAAACCCCTGTAAAGAAAGCCAGTGTCAATCGTAGTGTTTTGGGGTGGAATTTTACGGCCCCACCTACCATTCCTGCCGAAGTCAATGGAATTTTGAGCGGCCCACTGCCTTTTACGGCTGCAACCCCACCCCTCCCCCTCCAGTGATGGGGCTGTAAAATTCTGCCTTGCATTCCCTCGGCCTCAGGGAGGCTGAGAAGGGTACCCTGACGTTTGGCCAGCCCAGGTCTAAATATGTTTTGCCC
This sequence comes from Carcharodon carcharias, assembly GCF_017639515.1. Taxonomy (NCBI): domain Eukaryota; kingdom Metazoa; phylum Chordata; class Chondrichthyes; order Lamniformes; family Lamnidae; genus Carcharodon; species Carcharodon carcharias. The sequence continues at coordinate 95,133,225 of NC_054485.1, forward strand.
AGGCTTGAGCCCTGGAAAGGACACCCTAGTTTCACTGCAGAGCATTAACGCAACACGGGCGACTGCAGTTACAAGCGATAAGCCCAACTCAGTTGGTTACAGGCTGCCTCCGATGGTGGGAGGGACCATTGTGTTCCGCCCACCCCAAGTCGGGAAGCACCTAAGAGGAAGGTGCTGACTCGCCACAGTCCATCTGCTTCAATAGCTGCTTGAAGTTTAGAGTTTCTACGAAACAAGTGGATGGAATCCATCGCAAGCAAGCAAACAAGTCGGAAAGAAAAAGATGCCAACTCTTCGATTGGCAGGCTGGAACATCAGGACCCTGTGTACGGGACTGACCGATGACTTGCTGCTGGTCAATAATGCCCACAAGACAGCTGTGATCAACATGGAACTTGATAGGCATTGACATTGCTCCCTTATATTGTTCAGGCCCGCCAAGAGTGGATCGCTGAAAGACATTAAACATTCATCTGGCAGGGGAAGAAGTCAGGGGAAACGTGTGAACAAGGTGTGGGCTTCATTGTAGAGAACTCGTGATATAACCCCTCACAAATGCTTCAGGCCATGTTCTCACCATTCAGCACTCAACGCAAACAGGGCCAGTTATCCTCAAGATGATCTATGCTCCAATTCTGTGCTCCACTACACAGGCAAAAGACTAATTCTATGAGGAGCTTGACACTGCTATATGCAGAATCCCTAGGCCAGAAAATCTTTAGCTACTGGGGGATTTCAATGGAAGAGTGGGCACAGATCATGAGGTATAGCCCTTCTGCCTCAGACATCATGACCTGGGAAAGGTAAATGAGAATGGACAGAGACTACTTGAGCTTTGCTGCTGCTACCATGACCTTTGTGAAACTAATATCTTCTTTCAGAACAAACTATGTCACAAAGTGTCCTGGAGATATCCAAGATCAGGGCATTGGCACCAGCTGGGTCTGATCGTCATTAAACGTGACCCTCTGAACAGCATTCGCAACACACACAGCCACCACAAAGCTCACTGTGGTACAGATCACTCCTTGGTGTACACCAGGGTTAGGATGCAACCTTTGAAGCTTTTTCATTCTAAGCAGAAGTGCCATCCTCGTATCAATGTTGGCCATGCCTCCCACCCTGACAAAAAAAACCTCAATTCCATTGAATAGGTGCTCTCTGACATTCCCACAGAGTGCAGAAGCAAAATAAAACATCCTTCCAGGCACCTCCTACCATACATCACTCACAACATCCGCGATTACAAAAGGGATCCAAGCATGGAGAGCTGCTTGAAGTCCAACATTGGTGCAGCAGCGGCTACTGGTTATATCTTTGGCACAAATACCCAGATGTATGTATGAAGGGATGAAAAAGGCAACAGGTCCATCAGCAAAGAAAGCAACGCCATTGAAAACAAAGGCAGGGGACGTCATCACTGACTGAAATGAACAGTTGGAGAGATGAGCGGAACACGACCTTGAGTTGCACTCTAGGGAGAACAGTTCTCAGCGAGCAATCTCTAGACAGCATAAAGAGCCTGCCTGTCATGGCAAAGCTGAATATCAAACCCACAGTGGAGAGACCTAACAAAGCTATTGACTTGCTTGCTATAGGCAAAGTTCCTCATGCTGAGGCTATACTACCTGAACTCATTAAGCGCAAAAAACCAGCATTCCTGCACCATCTGCACAAGCCTCTCTGTCCCTGCTGGAGGGAAGTGGGGGGGGTGGGGGGGGGGGGGGCGCGGCGGTGCGCAGTAACCCATGATATGCCTGAGGCAAAGGTTGTGAGCCTACAAGAGCAAGGATGACCACACTGATTGCAACAACTATCGAGGCATCACCCTGCTGAGCATTGTGGGAAATGTATTTGCCAGCATCCACAGTATTTTGCTTTTATTACAAGATATTTGTCTGTGTTGCTTGTGTCACACTGACTTAATAAATCTACCCCAAATCCCAGTGTGGTTTCAGAACTGGAAGATTTACAACTAACATGATCTTCTCAGTCGGGCATCTGCAAGAGAAATGGCATGAATAAAAGAGATGTCTGTATATTGCCTTCATTGATATCACCAAGGCTTTCGACCACGTGGGCAGAGGTGGGCGGCCTTTTAAGAGAAAACAGGCTGCCTGCCGATGCTGTTCAATGCGAGCTCCTGTTTGCATGACAACACGATGGAGAAGGTCACCTATGATGGGCAACAACAGACCCTTTTGGATCTACAGTGAGGTCCATCAGGGCTGTCTTCTGGTACTGACACTCTTGGCATGTTCTTCTCTTTGCTGCTGTCTTATGCCTTCAGGTCATCTACAGAGGGTGTCTACTTACATACCAGAACTGACATAAAGCTGTCAGCCTTGCTGGCCTGAGATGCAAGACAAAGATATGCCTTGGCATCATGAGAGAGTTGTTCTGTGCTGATGATGCGGCACTAGCATGCCATACTGAGGAACAACCGCAGCAGCAAATGAACAGCACCTCTCATGAAAGTAATGAGTTTGGTTTGACCACGTGCATCAGGAAGGCAAATGTCATGGTCCAGGATGTTGCCATACCATCACCTATCAATATTGACAATGTGATGCTCAAAATTGTAGATAGCTTCACATACCTAGGCTCTAAAATCACCAGCAATCTGTCACTTAAAGCTGAAATCAACACAGGCAGCCCAAAAGCTGCAGTAGTTATGTCCAAGCTGAGTGAGAGAGTGTGGAACAACAGCAATCTGACTGAGAACTTCAATCTGTGTGTCTATCAAGTGTGCAGCCTCAGTGCACCCCTCTATAGTGCTGAGATCTGGGCAATGCTAGGCAGCAGAAAAGGCTGAACAATTATCATCTTTGCTGCCTTACATATAAGCTTGACATTTTTTGGCAGAACAAGGTCACCAACTTGGAGGTCTTAGAGCATGCTAATTCCATCAGCATGCACACATTGCGATCCCCGCTTTTGGCTGGGGTGGATTTGCAACCTACCTCCTTGCCCTACCTATGGTGGAGGTTGTGGTACTGTAGGTCAGATTTGCCTCTGGACAGAGGAGGAAATACTAACAAGCCATCTTCTGTGTTTTTACTAATTCATTGAGACAATAGACCCAGGTTCCCACATCACTAATTCACTCCTGGGTGACTGTCTATCAGGTATTCTTCAAGTGGAGAATGCTGCCTGACAACTATCCAAAGCTTCCTGCTGCTGGTCTTAACTAAGTCCCTTCACCAGTTATCCTGGCATATGTTGAAGTACTGTCTCAGGTTAACCCTTTCTCGTGTAATGTCCTCACAAAGAGGGGTGCCAACCTAATTTATTGGGCAGGAAACCCATGGGAATGAGTGAAATACCAGATTTAGACACTGCTCAAGTTTGTTTCTTATTGATTTCAATATGATATGGAATTGTCTCCTCAGAACATCACTGAATGGCCATCAAGATTGGGAATCCAGCCAATTTTACCCTTCCTCATTTGGGTTGGAAGGTGATGGAGTGAGGTTGGGGCGGCACTGAAGTCTAGCCCAAATGAGGAAGGGTAAAATTGGCTGGATTCCCAATCCTGATGGCCATTCAGTGATGTTCTGAGGAGCCAATTTCATATCATATTGAAGTCAATGGAGAACAAAGTTGAGCAGTATGTAAATCTGGTATTTCACTGCTGCTGCCAGATCAAGAGTTACTTATTCAATGCAAACCTGGGTTCTTTCTATTCCACAAGGTTCAGCCGTTCATAGGAGAAACTTACTGAAAACTTTCAGATTACACAGAAGCGAATTCAATTGGTTGAAATGTTATGAAGAGTAATGAAGGGTTTCAGCAAACTCACTGTTCTGCTGAATCTCTTCCGCTAGGGTGGGGATTGAGATGACGATCACAGTCAAGGAGCATATGAGACTGCTTGCATCAAGTGAAACTCGAAAACCTGTCAAGTGATGTGATGATTTAGATGGTGTGTGGTTTCATTTTTAAGATTGCAAATTTTTTTAGATAAGGAAACTGCTCTTTACCTGAACGTTTCAGGAACTCCTTGATGCACAGACAGCCCAGGTTCCAAGTGGCTATGGTGGCAGTTAAGGCCAAAACTAGCAGGATGACCCCAACGATTAAAGCCACCACAGCCACAAAGGAAGCACCTGTACCAATGATCCAAAATAATGGTTGTTAATATACATATTACTTAATGAGAGATTAAACTAACATGGTGCACCAATGTTCTTGCCCCACCCTAGCTCACATATTTTATATATTTGTTCTGGGGTTAAGTTAGTGAGGCTGCATTAATTCCCCATTCCTCATTGACCGAGGAGTGAAGAGGTGGATCTTCTACCAGGAATGCCGATGTCTTTGTTCTGCTGGAGCTCTCCAACAACACCACAAGCATGGTGTTGTTAGGTAGGGAACTCCAGGACACAAACCCAGTGACATTTGTATATGCTGACATTGTGATGTTATTGTTACTAGAGGTACATGCTGACATTGTGATATCACCATTACTAGGAGGTTACATACTGACATTGTGATGTCACCACTACTCGGGGGACATGCCAATATTATGATCTCTCCATTATTAGAAGTGTACCTGACATTCTGATGTCACCGTTACCAGGAGTGCCCATGCCCACATTGTGATGTCACAGGTACTAGGTGTGTACATGCTGACATTGATACGTCACCGTTACTAAGGGGAACATGCTGACATTGTGATGTCACCATTACTAGGAGTGTACTTATTTACATTGTGATGTGGCTGTTACTAGGAGTTTGCAGGCTCATGTTGTGATGTCACACCTACTAGCAGTATACAAGCTGATGCTCTAATATTATTGTGCATTTGCTGACATTTTGATGTCATTATTACTAGGTTTGTGCAAGCTTACATTGTGATGTCACCATTACTAGGGATGTACATGCTGACATGCTGATGTTACCATTATTAGGGGTGTAACGTGCTGACACCCTGAAGTAATTAATGATGGGAACTAAGGTGCCACACTTTATCTCTCTGCTGCTGAGACTGCTTTTTTAAGCTGTGGGAAGACCAGTGACTGACACTAATAAGGTCTTCCTGGACATCAGCCCACAAAACCTAACAGGTTTACCTGCACCTGGCAGAGGGTTGTATTGGGCAGTCTATATGAAGAGGATTACTATGTATTGACTTAGCTATTCATTCTTTTCCAGTTACCCTGCAGAATACTGGCCTACCTTGTCTTAACTGATCATTTTCACATAAATAAAGAATATTTTATGTACACGTACCTTTAATTGCAATCCAGGATATGAGAGCAATGACAATGGCAACAAGAGACAGAATGTTACTAATCAGCAGGATCAGAAACCAACGTCTGACATTCATCACAGATGCTAAGGGGAAATGAACAAGAACATTAAAATTGTTTGAAACCCACTGTAACCTACGAACAGCAGATCTATGAGAAGGTGAATTACACATTCAACAATGGACAGCTGATAAATGGTAACAGTGCTGGTCTCTGGGTTGCACAGGCTGCAGGCCATACTGGTATCACAGTCATGGGGCAAACCAGCCACTTATCAATGGACCACACATTAGGGCAGTAGAACGAAGGAGCTCCATGAGCTTACTCACACCAGGTGTATGTGGAGGCACCAATGAGAGCAAAATAACACACCATCTGGTTAGGAACTTCTGGACACAATTTACATGCAGGATCCAATTTTATAAGGTGCACCACAAATTGCACACCTTGCCCGGAGAACAAAATGGCGGGTAGGCCACCAACTTTTCCCCATGTACGTGATCAGTGAGTGATGTTCCCTTTTAGCGGTGTCCACTGCAGATTTGGCCTGCTATAATCATCTCACGATCTCAAGACTTAAAGTTTATATTGTTGTGAATAATATGAGGCAAGTGTCTACAGTACTGATTCTCAATTGCTATATCCAAATTATACTGTTTGGCAGTGAAATCTGTTCTGATGATTGGAAATAGGACATAAATGTGCCTGGATGTTTATAGATATAGGCAGAAGTCCACTCCTGGATGGAAAGTTTAACTACTCTTGAGAGTGCAGACAGGACTGTCCAAATGCTCAGAGCCTAAAACATGTGCTTTGTCTAAGGGTTAAGGATGCACAGGAGCTCTGCTGCTAATTCAAAAGCGAAATACAGTGTAAATAGGAAATCTGAAATTAAAACAGAAAATACTGGTAACATTCAACAGGTTTGACGGCATCTCTGGAGAGAGAAACTGAGTTCAGCTTTCGTATCAACATTTTCTACACTGGGGAGACAAAATGCAGTCTGGGTGAGCAGTGTGTGGACCATCTTCATTCAGTCCATACGCCTGATCCCAAGCTTCTGGTGGACAAGTCCTTTAATTCTCCACCTACCCCGCACTCTGACATCTCTGTCCTCGGCCCCCTGCCGGGTTTCAATGAAGCTCAATGTAAGCTCGAGGAACAGCTCCTCATCCACCAGTAAGGGACCTTACAGCCTTCTGGACCCAACTGGAATTCAACAATCTCACACTATAACATCTGCCCCCATTTGTTTCCTTCTTTGCTGATTTTCTCTCTTCCTTTTCCCTTTTCTAGATAGCAGCTATGCCACACCTCCTCAAAACAAACCTATTGTTTCATTATTTGTCCCGCACGCTCCCTTTGGCCATGGACCATGAAACTTATTGTCATTTAATCTCTCCTGCACTCCATCGTATCACAGACCTTCCTTTTTGTTCTTTATTTTCAACCTCCCCCCTTTCATTATTCAAAGCCCATTACATTTCCAATTCTTCCCATTTCTGAGGAAATGTCACAGATGTGAAACATTGGGCAGATCCTTCCTGATGCTGCGGCCATGGCGTTGAAGGTGGAAATTGGGAGCGAGATCAGAGATGAGGGCATTAGGTCTGCATAGTGACACCTTCCAGCCTCAGGACGACCTGACATGTCAGCGTTAGCTGACCAATTAGTCCAACAAAGTGCCCAATGGGTAGGACGGTGAGAACTTGGTTGGGATCTTCCCAGCTTTCGAGCAGGCCGTCACTGAGTGTGGAGCCCGGCAGCTCCGTGGAGGTGGTATCTTGGTGGCAGTCTAGGTGTGGCCATCAGAGTGGGAGGCTCGCTGCCCCGGTAACTGGGCCATGGAGCTGAAAAGCCGCACCCTCAGCCAACACCAATCCTCTGGAGAGGTTTCCCCTTCACTGCAACATCCCTATCTGTCTTGGCCCTCCTTCAACATTTCAAGGGCTCTATTTTGAGTCACTCCTCCCAGTCCCCCAACTGCCTCAGCAGCACCGAACACTCCTGTTAGTTCCATCCACAGCTACAGGCCCTCTGAATGGGCCTAGAGCCTCAGGAACCCTCCCACCACACTTATTTGGATGGCGGAGGTGCAGGCAGCCAATTAGGAGGTCACTTCCTGGAAGATAATGCAGATTTGTGCGGGGTCAGGAGTAGAAATATTTCCAACTCCTGAAGTGAATTTATCAGCAGAAAATTCAGCCATTAACTCTGTTTCTCTCCCCATGGATGCTACCAGGTCTGCAAACTATTTCCTCTTTTTCTGGAAGTAAGCAAGTTGTAGTGGTCCACGTGGGAACCAACAACATAGGTAGGACTAAGAATGAGGTTCTGCGAAGGAAGTATGAGCAGCTCAGCACTAAATTGCAAAGCAGAACCATAAAGGCAATAATTTCTGGATTGCTAACTGAGCCTCAAACAAATTGGCATGGGGTAAATAAGATCAGGGAATTGAATGAGTGGCTCAAAGACTTTGCAAAGGGAATGGGTTTTGATTCATAGGCCACTAGCATCAGTACTGGTGAAAGAGGGAACTATACTGGTGGGACTGCCTGCACCATGCCTGTGCTGGGATAAGGGTCCTGGTGAATTGTATACTTAGGACTCTAGGGAGGGCTTTAGAATAAATAGTGACTGGGGTGTGGGGTGGAAGGATTCACATGAGGGGGAATTTGGAAAGTTAAAGAGAAAGGGCAAGGAAGTAGTGCAGGGTAATGATACAGGTAATGATAGCCAGAGTGTGATACAAGGAACAGAGCGTGCAAGCATAAGTGTGCACCAGCAAATAAGATCCAAGTTAGCAAAAATGGTAAAAAGACAGACTTGAAGGCTGTTCATCTGAATGCTCGCAGCCTTCATAACAAAATAGATGAATTGATAGCAGAAATATTCATAAATGACTAGGATATGACAGCCATTACTGAGACGTGGATGTTAAGTGGCCAACGCTAGGACCTGAATAGTCAAGGATATTTGGCATTTGGAAAGGACAAGGGGAAAGGTAAAGGAGGTGGGATAACCCTGTTAATAAAGAATGAGATCGGTACAAAAGTGAGAAATGATCTTGGTTCAGGAGATTAAGGTGTGGTGCTTAATTTTACTGACCGGCTTTTAAAAAGGCTGCCCCACTGCAATAACACGCTGTGGGTGGCTTAAAAAAGCTGAGGGTTGGACTTCCACACATCAGTGGAAAAGAAGTCCCGCCCTTCCAAGATGCCGGCAAAGCTTATTGGCCAACGGCTCTTGCAGCGCCAGAGCTCAGCAGGGATTACTGCTGGGACTTCAAGGAGTCCTGGCAAGAACATCATGGCGACCGTGCCCTAGTCAGGCATTTTGAGTGGGGAGGGATCGGCTACCAGAAGAGAGAGTTGAGGGGTGTTGTTTGTAGGCAAGATGGGGAGACACAAAAGGGGTGTAGCATCTTGGCAAGTGGGGGGTGGGGGGTGTGGTGGTGGGGGGGAGTTGGGGTGAGAAGAGGGGGGTGCCCCTGATGTGCACCCACCTGCCTTTTTACCAAAACAGAATTACCTGGAAAAACTCAGCAGGTCTGGCAGCATTGGCGGAGAAGAAAAGAATTGACATTTCGAGTCCTCATGACCCTTCGACAGAACTTGAGTTCGAGTATTTTGGACTCGAACTCAAGTTCTGTCGAAGGGTCATGAGGACTCGAAATGTCAACTCTTTTCTTCTCCGCCGATGCTGCCAGACCTGCTGAGTTTTTCCAGGTAATTCTGTTTTTGTTTTTGTTTTGGGTTTCCAGTATCCGCAGTTTTTTTGTTTTTATCTCTGCCTTTTTACCAAATTTGATTTTAAAAAAAAGCCTTCTCACTCTTGCCTGCCATCCATTGCCCAGCATTTTATGCTAGTGGAGGTGCATTGAGGGCCTTAACTGGGCATTATTTGGCCACTTAAGAACCTCTATAGGCATAAGGATGGGCAAGCTAGTCAGTGCCTCATCCACACCCCACAACCCCCGACATGTTATGGGGACCAGGTTGGGGGTGGGTGAGGAGACACTTTGTCTAGTTGCCCAATATATTTTACATGCCCCCAGAAAAACGCTCCTGGTTTGGGGAGTGGTGGAGGGATGGGGTTCGTACAATCCACCCTGCAGAATCAGTTTGGGTGGAGACAAGAAATAGCAAAGGAAAGGAGTCACTGGTTGAGTGGTTTACAGGCTCCCTATCAGTAGCTATACATGACAGGGTGTACATCAAGAAATAATTGGGATTTGCAACAAAGGTACCCCAATAATTGTGAATGGCTTACAAATTAATTGGACAAATCAAATTGGAAATGATACCCTAGAGGCTGAGTTCATAGACTGTATTTGGGACAATTTTTAGAACCATATATTCTGGAATGTGTTAAGGACAAGGTCATGTGTAATGCGACAGTATTAATTAGGGACCTCATAGTAAAGGATCCTCCAGGCAAGAGTGACCATAACATGATGGAATTTCATATTCAGTTTCAGAGTGAGAAATGTGAGTACATAATTAGTGTCTTAAATTTAAATAAAGGCAATTACAAAAATGTGAAGACAGGGCTGGCTAAAGTATACAGGGTAAATAGGTTAAAAGGTTAAGATGGTAGCAAAGCAGCAGCAGACATTTAAGGAAATGTTTCATAATTCTCAAAAAATATATATTCCATTGAGAAAGAAAGACCTTACCAGAAGAATGCACCATCCATGGCTAACTAAGGAAGTTAAGGGTGACATCAAATTGATGGAAAAAATGTACAATGTGAAGGTTAGTAGTGGGGAAGATAATTGGGAAAGTTTTAGAAACCAACAAAGCGTAACTAAAAATATAATAAGAGGGAAAATTGGGATATGAGCAAGAAATAAAAACAGACAGTAAAAGCTTCTATAAATATATAAACAGGAAAAGAGTAGCTCAACTGAGCATTGATCCCTTAGATGGTGAGACTGGAAATTAATAATGGAAAATGAGGGACCAGCAGAGACTTTGAACAGATGTATTTTATGCATTTTCACAGCAGCAAACCAACACAAAAAGCAACCCAAGAATAGTTGAAAATCTAGAGGCAGAAGGGAAGGAGGAACTTAGAATAATCAGTATCACTAGAGAAAGGGCGATGGGAATACTAATGGGACTTAAGTCAAGTCCCCTAGACTGGCCGGCCTGCAATCCTAGGGTCTTAAATGAAGTGACTGCAGAAATAACAGATGCTTTTGTTGTAATGTTCCAAAAAGACTATGGAAAGGCCCCAGCAGATTGGAAAGCCAAAAGTGTAACACCTCTGTTCAAGAAAAGGTGGAAGGAGAGAGCAGGAAACTATAGGACAGTTAGCCTAATGTCCGTCATTCAGAAATTCTAGAATCCATTATTAAAGAGGTGGTAGCAGGACATTTAGAAAATCATAACACAACCGGGCAAAGACCACGTGGTTTTGTGAAAGGAAGGTCATGTTTGACAAATTTATTAGAGTCTTATGAGGAAAGATTGTCCAATCTAGGCTAATATCCAATGGAATTTAGAAGAGTAAGAGGCGACTTGATTGAAACATATAAGATTCTGATTGGTCTTGACAGGGTGGATGTGGAGAGGATGTGTCCCCTTGTGGGACAATCTAGAACTGGAAATCACAGTTTTAAAATAAGGGTCACCCATTTAAAATGGGGATGAGGTGAAATTGTTTCTCTCAAAGGGTCGTGAGTCTTTGGAACTCTCTTCCTGAATATTTTTAAGGCAGAGGTGGATAGATCCTTGGTAAGCGAGTGAGTGACAGGTTATCAGGGGTAGGTGGGAAGCAGATTTCAGGTGACGATCAGGTCAGCCATGATCTTACTAAATATCGGAACAGGCTCGAGGGGCTGAATGGCCTACTCCTGCTCCTTGTTCATATATTTGTATGTTCTTTTGGGCATGTAACAAGCTGGGTAGATAAATGTAGTGTATTTGGATTTCCAAAAGACATTCAATAAGGTGCCACATGAAAGGTTATGACACAAGATAAGCACATATGATGTTGTGGGAGATGTATTAGCATGGATAGAGGACTGGCTAATTGACAGGAAACAGAGAGTCAGGATAAGTGGGTCACTTTCAGATTGGCAACCTGTAACAATTGCAGTGCCGCAGGGATCAGAGCTCAGGTGCTAAATACTTCTGATCCATATTAATGACTAAGATGAAGGAACTAGCTGTTTTGTAGCCAAATTTGCTGACAATACAAATATAGGGAGGAAAGCAAGTTGTGAAGATGGTACAGAGTCTTCAGTGAGATATAGATAGGATAAATGAGCAGGCAAAAATTTGGTAGATAGAATATAATGTGGGAAAATGTGCTGTTGTCCACTTTGACAGGAAGAATAGAAAAGCAGGCTATTATTTAAATGGAGACAGGCTGCAGAATGCTGCAGTACAGAGGGACCTGGGTGTCCTTGTGTATCAATGAATCACAAAAGTAAGCATGCAGGTACAGCAAGTAATTAAGAAACCTAACAGAATATCGGCCTTCATTGCAGAGGGATGAAGTGTAAAAGTGGGGAAGTTTTGCTACAAGTACGCAGGGCCTCGGTGAGACGCACCTGCAGTACTATGTACAGTTTTGGTCATCTTACAGAAGGACATACCTGCATTTGATAAAAGCAAAATACTGCAGAAAATACTGCTCTGTCCAAGAGTCATATGGACGCAAAACGTTAACTCGGTTTCTCTCTCCACAGATTCTGCCAGGGCTGCTGAGTTTTTCCAGCATTTTCTGTTCACTTGCATTGGATGTGGTCCAGAGGAGATTCAGAAGGCTGATTACTTGGATGAATCCAGAACTAGGGGGCACAGTGTTAATAAAAAGTGTCTCCCATTTGAGGTGGAGATGAGGAGGAATTTCTTCTCTCAGAGGATCATTAGTGTTTGGAATGCTCTTTCTCAGAGGGCAGTACAGAGTGGGTCATTGAATATATTTCAAGGCTGAGTTAGACATATTTTTCATTGATAGGGAGGTCAAAGGTTATGAGACACAAGCAGGAAACTGGAGCTAAGGCCACATCCAATCCGCCATGATTTATTGACTATCGGAGCAGGTACAATGGAGCAGATTGGCCTACTCCTATTTTTTATGTTCTTATTTTTTTTTATTAAAGGCTACTGCTAACTCCTGAGCCAGCTTCAAGGGACATCTAGCACTAAATCCAAGGCAAACTCTTATACCAGATCCATAGGAGGCCCCATACCATCAGGTCCAAGGGAAAACCCCTCCCATAGCAAAGCCAATGGACAGCCGTCTTCCTGATCCAAGGGAGAGGCCTGCTATCTGGGCTGGAGGGTAACCCCTGCCATCGCCAGTACCTCCAAGATCGTAGGAGACCCTTATCCAATGTCATAAACCCACTTGGCAATACACTGGAGCTTGACTGCAGGTAGTGTTACACACACAGGTGAACTGAAACTGCCAGCTCACAAGGATATTTCACCCACTCCTCCCCTTTACAGTCAGGTAAGGGGAAACTCAGAATTAGATTAACTCTTCATTGTTAATTTGAAGTGCAAACCACATCACAACAATAAAAGAGTAGCATAATTGCACTTGACAGGGCAAAGGGATGGGGTGAAATTGATTAGTCCCTTTCCCAATCTCTTTAGAGTAAGTACATGTTTTTGTTAAAAGCTCAAAATTAGTCAAAAATAACTTAAATATTATTTCATAGCCTCCTCTTTAAGTGCATATTTAATATCCATTAGATTCATTGACAGATACCTTGCCTGGTCTCTCCCTTCAACCAGCACAGAACCATTATTCCAAGGAAAGCTCCTGTAGAAAACATCAGTCCTATGATCGATGCAGCAACAATTATTATCTGCTCTGGTGAAATGCCTATAATGAAAAGAAAACACAATTAACAAAACTGAACACATGGAACCTTAGAAAATGACATGAAAACTGTCAATTGTCACAACAAACAATATTTCACTGATGACCTTCAGAGAAGGGAATCTGCCTCCCCTGACTTGGGTCTGGTCTATATGTGGCTTTAAGCCCAACCACATATCACTGACTCTTCATACTCTTTGACGTGAGCTCACTATTTGCTGAATGGTTATGGAAACCAAGATTTGGTGATGCATTTCTCGGATGCCTTCCACAAGTGTTCACCTCCAGGGTTTCAAACCCTCCTTCCAATGTTCCTCTCCCCTGGATCGCCACATGCACTCAAACTTTACCTTCCACACACTCTCTCAGATACTCAGCTGTGCCAACAGAACACCACTGCTTCACATGCCCATAGTAAGGAGTCACCAACCTTTGGTTGTCTCCTTGGATCTTCTAGCTCCTCGCAAGCCTATTTTGCTTTACTTCTGTGTCCTTCAGGTTTCTCCCTTTAAGCTTGGAGCCTTCTTTTGCTCCTCACTTTTAACTTCACTTAACAGGACATTTTCCAGATTCCTGTTCTTTTCCTTTAACTAGAATGTCTTCTTGGGCCCCCTTCCTTTCTGTACCACTCCTTGGCTTTGGGACCTTTTGATTCTTTTGGGAAATCTGCTCTCTGCAGTTCCCTCTGCTGTGTCTAGCTTCTCCTGGCTCCTAGTTTCTAAAACTAAACTAAACGGAACCAAAACACTGCTGTTCTGTCTCTCCCTGTGTCTGTGGGCCCCCTGTTGCTAGGCAGCAGCCCAGCTTTTCTACTTCAGGAGTCATGAAACCTCATTGGATTGCAGGTATACAAACAAACCTACAGACTTGCAGGCAACTTTTAAAATGAAAAAAAAACTCAATTTCCCCCTTTCTTAACACCAATACAGAAATACAAATTAACCTTAGACTTAAAACTAAAACTCATTCCTAACACCCACAAATACAACTTACTTAAACTACCTCTAGTTCCTAAAAGAAGGACTAAGTGAACTTATCCAAAGCAAAAAATAAATAACTTGCGAACAGTCGCTTGGTAGTACAGAACTTGAATATTGCTGAAAAGAGAGACATGTTGCTGAAAATTTTTGACTTGCACTCATCAGGACAAATGAAAGAATGCCAAATTTCAAATAATCACAATAATTTATACTACAGGAGAAAAGGGTGCTTATCAGTTGGCAAGTCGACTCTGATTGGCCAAGTCGTTGACATGGAGAAAATAATGGGAAACTATAGGGACCCCAAGCTCCTGGGAAAGTCAATAAAGGTGCAAGGCTTGAACATTTTCTTTTCTCAGGGAATGGGTCCCTACGTACGTCGCTTCTAGCAAGTGTCAATGAAACATGTCATGAACTTGACCGATTATCTTATATTTGTTGTCAATGTAGCTATTATTACATTCAGGATTGTTCAGCAGGTACTGCCCAACTGTGGAATTATGTCTGACAGCATTGGAAGGTTGAGTAGTCTTTCGCCGCCTATTACGAATAACCTGTAGGGCCTATGTACATACATTGCACCAGCATTGAAATTCATTCAAGATGTTGCTCAGTTGTGTGGTAGACAGAACATCTTCTTGGACTGACAGCAGTCAGTGGAAAATACCACTCAAATAGCTACTGCAGTGTAGCAGCGTGAAACAGCTGCTTAACAAGTTCAAATTGTTGAGATATTTTGCTTTTCCAAGGTAATTTGAGGGAAATTAGGCCCTGTACAGGTCCGAAAGTGGCAGCCTTTGGCCCATTTATATGTTTGTACGATACACAGCGAACAACAATTCGATCAGAATAGCCATTGTCCTGTTGAACATTGACGTTGCTGTAATGATGTTGGCTGTATGATAAATATTCACGGGGACGTAAGGGTGAATGGCCCCACTGATTTTTTTTTAAAACAGTGTCATGGGATCGTTCATGCCCACCTTACGAGGACAGACAAGGCCACGTTTTCCTATCTCACCTGAAAGATGGCAACTTGAACAATGCAGCACTTCTTCAGCACTGCACTGGAGTGTCAGCCTGGATTATGTGCTCAGGTCTCTGCAGCTTGACTTGAGCCCACAGCTTTTGTCTGACTCAGAGAAGAGAGTGCTATAAACTGAGGCACAGTTGACACTTAAGGCAAGGGTCATAGTGAAAAGCAACATAAGGCGAGTTTCGTTGCAGACATACCAGTGATTCATTAAATGCAGTCAAAATACACCCCAGCAGTTAAAGCATTATAGAAACATATTCATCAATGAGGAGTCCTGGGGTGGTGGGAGGAATGGGGATGGCGAAAGCCTCCCCTACTGGGATTCTGACTCAGAAGGCTGAGAGCTACTTATCTGTGGAAAAATTGCAGAGAGGTTGGCTGGATTCCCAGAGTGTGCAAGACTGGAGGATTAAAGTTAGGGTGTACTTACAAGACAGTGATACGATATAAGTGGAATTGAAAAAGTGAAAACTTGTGCCATGAATAACAAAAGCCACCTTCTGTGGTTTCGAAAATGGCATTGAACGTTATTGCCCATTAGTATCTGGACAAAATGGTGCTTGGTACAAGGCTGAATCTGAGCCTGGAGATAAACCCATGGGAGTAGATCCCTGTGTTCCTCTGTCTGGAACTATGTACTTGTTTGTGTGTAGGCGCACAGGAAAATCAGGCGGAGAAGAATAAAGGAACACAGAGTTCTAATGGTGGCAAGCCATCGCTCTGGGCCTTTAGGTGAAGGGCGAGGACATCTGGAGATTGCACAGGCTTACACAAATCTTTACAATATTTGGAGAAGGGACAGGAGGAAAATTGGTCTTGGGTAGTGGCATGAAATGGGTCAATGGTTAATCAGCTTCCTGTTCTACACTGTGCCTGAAATTCTTTTCCATTTTAATATGTGGAAAAGACCATTGGGCATGTTGTAAAATGGGTGGCTGCTTCCCATCGCCCAATTCATGAGGGTGCCCAACAGCAATTTCACCACTAGCTTTAGTCCGATATGTGCTCCCTGGATGTGCCAAAGCTGTAAATCTCCCTGAAACTTCTTTCTTTAACGTTTAATGTGGTTTGTGTTCCATAGTTGAGAGAATCTCACACTCCAAGGGACAACACCACTAACTCTCACACACACACCCTCACATCCCTATCAGGCTCATATCCTCTGAAGTTCACGTCCTCATCCTGTCCTTGGCTCCGCTCACCGTACAAATGTTCCATGCAGTGACATGCGTCCTGCTCACACTCTCTTCATCTGTTTTCATGCAGGAGAAGCTGGCCCACAGCAGCAGGGAGAGGTCTCAGACCAGGAGGGTGGAGTGGCCCACGTTAGATTCCTTACCCACTTTGAGGAGCGAGCCATCGCGCTGACTGTTGAGGATGTAGACTCTGCCTGCGGTGACGGTGATGTCGGTGGTAAACGCCCAAGTGAGGATCCTGCACCACATCATCCCTCTCTCAACACAACTGAGAGTACTCTCGCTCCTGATTTTGACTCTGCCGCCATGTACACATTATCCCTACTTTGGTTCACAGGGAGCTCTGCCAAGTGACCGAAACCCTCAGCCAGCCAGACCCTCAGCTCCATCAAGGCCCCATCTTCAGCCAAGAGGACACCTCCTCCATTGAAGTACTGGTAATAATCAGCCTGGAAGACCCATCACAGCGCTTACCCACACCCTCCACCAGCTCAGAGACACACACCTCAATGGGACCTAGATCTAGATCTAGAGCAGGCTGGGGTTCACCATCTGGTGGTTACCGTGCGGACATGTGTCCGCAGCAGGAGGAGGCAGGTTCATCCGAGCTCCCCGGCACTCGGAGGGCTGCTGGGGAAGAGGCAACTGTGAGGTCCCAGTCAGATGATGAGCCTCTGGATTCGGCCTCCCAGCTCCTCATGGAGAGTCAGCAGAAGGCGGGTAAACATCGCGCAGAGCTGTTGGAAGCCCTCAACGGAGTAGCACGCGAGTCAGAGTAATGATTCCATTTGCTCTCTGATTAAGTGATGCCCACATGTGTGCATATGGAGGTCTTCATGGGAAGGACAGTGAATGCCATGGAGGCACTGGTCTAGCAGAAAGCGGAGATGCGCGCAGACCTGCGATAGCCATGGGTGAGTTGCTGAAGTGACAACACTCAACATCCCTCCAGGTGCTTCTTCCTCTGAAGGGGTCAGGACAGGGCCCTTGGGCACACAAAAGAAGGAGCAGCAGCAGCTGGACACCCCTGGTTCATCCATTCAGGAATCTCAGAGGCTGTCCTCTCCCTCTGTGTCCACTTTGCCTGTGACCCCCTCAATCTCGTCCCCTGTCACCGCAGATGGAGCTGCTGGACCACAGGAGGGCAGCCAAAGCAAGCCTCATGTCCTCGGCTCTCCAAAGGACTCATGCCAAAGTCACCAGAGGCAACAAGGCCAACCATTGCACAGGCTGTCTCCACCCCTGCTGCAGATGTCAGGGCGGCGCCTAGAAGAAGTGGTAGGCCTAGAAAAGTTAAGAATTTCTGACCATGAGTGGATCGACAGGAGAACACATTTTGTCACTTAATAATCTGAAAAAATATTCACTTTCACTGAGTAATGCGTAATGGTGTCTTTCAGCTTCATTT